>NW_006408527.1:4825885-4828046 GCF_000296735.1 Chrysochloris asiatica | reverse complement strand
TCCGTTTCAGTACTCGTAATGTGTCATGCTAGAGAATATGCTATGGTGGTGGTGCCGTGGAGTTGGTCCTGACTCATAGCGACCCTGTACATGGTTTCCAAGGCTGTAAATCTTTTTGGGAGCAGAAAGCCTCATCTTTCTCCTGCGAAACAGCTGGTAGTTTCGAACTGCTGACCTTGCAGTTTGCAGCCTGATTCGTAACAACTACGCTACCAGAGCTCCTTAGAGAATATGCTATGGGAAGGCCAAAAGCATGAAAGACATTTACCCTTTAGAAATTGTCAGATAAGGAGGAGAACACTTGAGTTACTGCTTTTGATAACTCCATTTCAAATTCGTGAGGGGCAAGGAGGCAGTCAGTAGTGGAGTTTCTGGTTAATTCCAGTGGAATGGAATGAATGAAGCTTATTTCCTTTTAAGGATTAGGACCCTTTTCTTAGAGAAGGTAAATAAAAAAAAAAGCAGGTGTCACAGAGTCCCCCCAACTGATGGTGACCATGTATGTCAGAATAGAAACATGTTCCATGCTTTCAGTGAGGGTTTGGAAGCAGATTATCAGGTATTTCTTTTGCGGTGTCTCTGGGTGGACTTGAACCTCAAATCTTTTGGTTAATAGACAAGCATGTTAACTGTTTGTGCAAAGTAGCTGGCATATTGAGAAAGGCCTGAGCAGTGGAAAAGAGGCACATACACAGGTATATGGAATGTAAAAGCCTCTGAAGATATAGCTTGAGGTCAGTAGTACCCTTAGACTCAGACCACAGTGATCCTTGCCTTGGCTCTCAACTTTAAAGACACTGCGTCATCCCTCTTCAAACCCTCCTTATAAGGTCAAGAATCCATGGGACTAAGAATCCTTGAGCCCATGTTTCTTCAACCCAATTTCTAGATCATGTTCTGAGTTCAGAAATTAAGAATTCCTGGGCTCCGGGGGCTGGCATAGCCACTCTCCTGGTTCTCCCAAGGACAGAGCACAGTGCTTTTACGCTCACACTAGGCTTGCAGGGCTGACAGCGTTTGTAGAGGGCTTAGCTGAAGTTTGTGTGGACTGGACTGAACACATGTGGGAAGCTTCATGCAGTATGAACAGATTGTGGGAAGAAAAGGAAGAGGAGAGAGGCTGGAATATTGAAACTGGTTCCCCTCACACACCCATGGCCAATGCAGAGCCATAACAAGTTTGAGAACTGCCTTCCAGGTTGATCTGAATGTATGTTGTTAAGCTATGAGCAAATATTTTATGTAGTAGTTATTTTTCTTGATATTCATTAGATATGATGTGTATGGCCTTCATTAGTTCTCTTGCAAATGTTTGGAGTACATTTTCATGAGACTGACATCACCATCTGATTATTTCTCCTCTTTAATATTATTATTGAGGGTTTTTTTTATTTTATTTTGTATTTTACTATTTTAAGAAATAACTGCTAATAGGATGGAGGTCAAAGGCAGCAGAGATCTTGTCTCCTCTTCCCATTGAACCAGTTTGCCTCATTCTGGTCAAAATGCACCAAGAATCCTAAGAAACAAGACCAAACTCAATTAATTCTTTTCTTTGTATGTTTGGTCTGTCACAATCTCTATTTTGTGATATGGATATAAAAGGTCTACCACCCTTTTTGTCAGTTTGTCATGCTGTGGTGCCTTCCATGTTACTCTGATACTGGAATTTATGTCATGAGATTTTTAAGTGTCAGTTGGTTCACCTATGGTGAGCAATTTTAAGTGGAGCTTCCAGACTAAGAGAACGGGAAGAATGGCTTGATGATGTATTTCTAAAGACTAGCCATTGAAAATCCTGTGCATCACAACATTGTCAGACTTGCTTGCTTTGAATATGTCATCAGGAGGGAAGAGTTGCTAGAGGAGGCCATCGAGGCTAATGTGTGAGTATGGGAGTTGCTTGGTGTGATGGATTGATATAGCAGCCACTATGATGGACTCAAGCAAGTTTGATCATAGGGACGATGCAGGACTGGACAACATTGTGTTCTGTGGTGGGTAAGTCACCAAGGTCTCAATGGTAATTAACAACAATATGAAAGGTGTGCTGTTCATGTTCTCTATTTGAGAAGAATGAACACACACACACACAGTTTGAAGAACTTTTTCCTTTTCCTTAAACTTGAGAGGCTTTAAGGACATTTTGCATACCACCTGT
>NW_006408527.1:4784681-4825585 GCF_000296735.1 Chrysochloris asiatica | reverse complement strand
GTTAGCAGATGTTTTTAATTTAAAAATTCAAGTTAAGGAAAAGATGTCATGGGTAGAGACAGCGGGAATTTACCAAAGTCATTCCCCTACCCACATTTACTCAGTTACAGTTTGTAGCATCTTCCTCTGGATTCTACTAAATGTCATTGTCAGAAGTGGAAAGCAGGAGGGAGCAGATACTGTCAACTCTTAGTTATTTGCCATTTGGAGTTCAGGGCCTAAACTCGAAAGATCTGTATCCATAGAAAATACAAAGCAATATTGTAACCAAATGTTCTAACAGCCTTCTATAGTAAATGACACTTTGGGACTCATTAGGATGTTGAATCTTCACCTTGACTTTCCTTCTCTTCCTTTTGGGTCAATTACAGTGAGGAACATATGTGCAAGGGGTAAGGAAATCCATTGTGTCCTACTCTTTCATGTGGCTTTCTCTGATTGCATTAGTCAGCAAAACCATGGAACTTCAGCCTCCAGAAACTCTACTTTTCACTTTGTTGTTGAGGGGCTAGAGTATATCAGAGGGGAATTAACTTGCCCAAGGTCTCCCAGTAAATAAAGGAGGGATTGATCTATAGCCAGGTTTCCTGATTCATGGATACCATACTACCCAGTAAGGAGCTGTTCCTTCTGAAGCTTTAATAGTCCTTTTGGGTCATGCCAATTCACTTTGATTGAATACTAGTCTTTGGTATCCCACCTAGATTCATATCTTTTTATATGCCCAACAAAATATAGGTGTATTATAAAAAAGACTGGGTTTACTGATCAGGAAGACCAGAGGAAACCTAGACTGTGGCCCTCGACCACCCTTTAGGTCTGGAATGGAACTCATCCTCGTGGCCCAGTTTTCAGTCCACAGTGGATGGGTGGATGGGGTAGGCAGAAACATTTGTGAGGTATGCTCACCATGGAATTACTCAGTCATTCAAGATCAAAAGGCCAACATCTACCTAAGGACAGATTGAGAAGGAATGGAATGGAGGGTGAACATAGGAACCATAGGGAGGAAATGGGATGATTGTTGTTGCAGGGAGAAGATTGCAATCATTGAAATGAAAAAAAGTGTGTGAGTTGGTAAATGTCAAACTGATGATCTTCTCTGCAAACCTTCACTGAATTCACAATAAAAAGTTTTTTATTATAGGTGTGACTGCAAACGGTTGCAAAATTTAAAACAATAAATTTGTGGTAATTTATTAGACGTTAGTAGATAAGTAATATGCCCATCAAGTCCCATGAGGGTGATGTAGAGACTCTGATGGTTGCTACACATGCAGTGAGTTACTACACAGCTGAGGAATACTAAGCTTGGGGAACTCACACTTTTATAACAAATAGTAATGCTGCTTTTTGCCCTGGAGGGAGATACTACCACATCCTACCAGGATGTTCTCTGCAGACACAGCTCTGAGAAATGCCCTGAGTAAAATGTGATTGTTGTTGTTCTTCTTAGGTGCTGTTGGGTTGGTCCTTGACTCACAGTGACTCCATTTTCAACAGAATGAAATGCTGCCCAGACCTGGGCCACCCTCACAATCATGGCTACGTTTGAGGCAATTATTACAGCCGCTCTGTCAAACTATCTTCCACTTTTTCACTGACCCTCTGCTTTATCAAGCATAATGTCCTTCTCCAGGGACTGCTCCCACCTGATAACATGTCCAAAGTACATGAGAGAAAGTCTTGTCATCCCCACTTTAAGGAGCATTTTGGTTGTACTTCTTTCTTCTAAGATAGATTTGTTTGTTCTTCTGGCCTTGCATTCTTGGCATACCCTACATAACATGTAGGAGCAAAAGAGATCCAAGGAAGAGTGCCTCTCACCATTTTATGTTCACAGCATAGCTCATTAGGACTAGTCATATTTTAGATGCTTAGTAGCCACATATGTCTTCTGGCTACCAATGACCGTATTAGACAGATACAGCAAGTGCCATCAAAGTATTTGTTGAGAAATTGAGTGGAAAATTGAATGATGGATCCTTTTATCAGTTATGATTGATGTCTTCTTCTTGACATTTTAAAGCTGTTTAACCAACAAGAGCTAGTTCGATTGTTAATTAGTCTGACGAGTGCCTAGGTAGATTTAATTACCTTGCGTTAGAGTCTGGTCACCAGACTCAAATCTGCCCGCTCAGGAGGACTATCTTCTAGAATAGTGCTTCTCAACTGTTTTATTATTGACTGTTAAGGAACTTTTAAGATGCTTTTTTTTTTTTTTTTTTTTTATGAATTGCCCCCTTCCCATATCATGAAATATAATACCACTGACTGATATACTATATATCTATTTATGTAAGTTGGCTTTTTGGAAGCTATAATATCTAAATGTTTTGCCCTTCACTACCCCACCACCACCACCACCACCAAGAATGCCATTCTGCCTTGGGAGATACTCCCTCCCCAACTGAGAATACATAATGCTAGATCATGTTCCAAATTCCACAGAGACAGACTGACAAACTAGGCTGCCAGTGTATTTCACTTAAGGTGGAGTAAGTCACTCTGCCGTTTGTACAAGAATGCACTCTAAGGGCTCACATGCTCAGAGCAGAGGATGCTGGGTGCATGCAGATTAGGATATAGAGAGTGGGGTTCCCTGGAGCTGTTGTTCTGAAACAATGTTTCTGCAAAGTACCCTGCTTTCCTCTCTTTTGTAGAAGCAGTACCTTCTTCTTAGGGAAAGCGCTGGATAAACACCAAAAAATCCTTGTTCTTTGGACTCCCCTGATGCATCAGTTCACACACAGAATCCTGGTTAGCAGCTTCTTTCTCAGCATTTTGGAGAGCAGACTGCCTGATTCAGCTTTGAGATAATTATTTTATTCCTTGAGAGAGCGGTGGGAAAGTTTCTCACTTGGGTGTATCTCACCCAGGAAATAAGGGATAAGGCAAAGTTTTCAGGTCAAAGTATTTTTAATGTCTTGGAAATCAAGCATAATGAGATCTAAGTTGTATGTTCAATATCCTTGGAGGCCAGGTTTCTTACCTCAGTTCTGGGGCCTCTGATTTCACCTCTGACTCTAAGCATTCATCCACAAAATATTAGCCATTACTCAAATGAGGAATTGAGCTTAGAAATATACACGATGTGAATGAAATCTACCATTAATAAAGACACTGTGCCTTGTCAGAGGATGTGTTAGGCACTTCACTAAAAAAATATGTTTTTAAAGTCTCTAAGTTTTTTTTTTTTTTTAAATAACTAATTTCTAAATTATGGTATGAAAAACAGGGTATTTGGTCTGTATAATCTCATTGATTTGTTGTGTGCTGAAACTTGCTTTGCAGTTAATATATGATTACGTTTTACAAGCACTTTGGATGTGCCTGAAAAGGGTACATCCTACAGAAATACCTAAAAAAAATTAAATGTCCTTAGATAAGTTTGTTAAACTATGTTATTCATATATTCTATGTATATACTGATTTTTCTGTCCACATAATTTGCTAATTTGTTGCTGTTGTTCAGTGCGATTGAGTTGGTTCCGATTCATAGCAACTCTGTATAGGATTTCCAAGGTGTTAAATCTTCCTAGAAGCAGAAAGCCTCATCTTTCACCTGTGGAGTGGCTGGCAGGCTTGAACTGTTGACCTTGAGGTTTTCAGTCCCATGCTTATCACATAGAGCCACGATATGTGAATAGAAATTAATAATTTTGTTATTTTCACCATGAATTACTAATTGTATTATTATAGAGAACTCCTTTATATCTCTAATAATTCTTAAAATCAATTTCATCTGATATTAATATGGTTGCACCAACTTTTTTATTAATTAGTCCAACAAAGCTAGAACTCTATGGGACTGCCTTGTTTGTTCAGGTCTTGAAAGGTTTCTACCTTTGACAGGGTACAGTCTTTCCATTTTCTCCTCTCTTGATTTAGTGAAAAATATTTGAGTTTTCTTTCTCTATACTGACGCAGGTTTTGGCTTTTGCAGATTTTACTGTATTTACCTAGTGTATTTGTTTGATCCTTTTATTTTTAATATTTTTATTTTCTTAAGTTTTAACTATGTCCTTTATGCACAGCATATGGAATTGTGTGGATAGCAACAACGTTATACAAATCACAGTCATGAGTCCTTGGGGAATCATGTAAAAGGAGTTTCCCTGGGAAACTCTCTATCACCTTTTATCTTAAAAAGACAATATAGCTGATTTTTAGAAATACAATCAGAAAATCTCTGTTTTTTACCTGAGAAATTTAATTCATTCATATTGATAGAATTATTGCTACATTTCAGATTTATTTCATCCAAAGATTTTGTTTTTCATTTGTCCTAATTAAAATTTTTTTTTTCTTTCTTCACCATGCCTAATTTATTTTCAGTTGATTGAGTTTTTATTATTCTCTATTCTAGTGATTTCAAGGTCATTTGTTCTGTTTCTGTTCTTTAGAGGTAATCATTAACATTACAACATGTACAGTATATGTTGTACACTCCATGGAGCACTTCCATTATTTTCTGTGTTGCTAAAAGTTGCAAGGAACTTACATTTTAATTCTGACCATTACCATCTTCAATATTGTTGCCCAATATTTTAATTACTCTTTGCTTTTATACCCCAAAATTTGTATTTTTATCATATTTTATCAAACTGCTCTGGTAGTGTAGTGGTTACAAATTGGGCTGCGAACCTTAAGGTCAACAGTTTGAAACTACCAGCTGTTCCGCAGGAGAAAGATGAAGCTTTCTGCTCCCGCAAAGATTTACAGCCTCAGAAACCTTGTACAGGGTCGCTATGGATCAGAATTGACTCGAAGGCACTTAACAACAACAATAAGATAATTTGCTTAACAATTTCTTTTTACATTTTAGTCCTGCCGTCCGGATTTAATTTTCTCCCTTTTTGAGGTATATCCTTTAGTAGTTCTTCCACTAAAGGCTTGTTAGTAATGGATTCTTAGTTTATTCATATAACCTTTATTCTGGATGATAGGTTAACTGGGTATAGAATTCTAGGTTCATGGGTCTTTTTTTTTTTTTTTTTTCATCTTTCTTTTTTTTTTTTTTTCTTCAGCTTTTTGTATCCTCAGCACTTTGAATGTGGCTGAGCCTGTATTGCTTCTTAGCTCAAATTCCTCCTCATTGCCATAGTTGCAGCTATTAGAACTAAAATCAATGTGTAGATTCCAGTTTTCCTTTGCCAGATAGCCTGGTATTAGGTTTTGTCAATAGAGGGCGCTGGAGGGATATTGCAATGCTGAAAAAGGAAGAATGAACAGAGACTTGATTCCTTCTGGTGTTTTTTTCTGGCTCAGCAGCGAAACAGAGCAGGGTGTAGGAATCCTCATTCATCAGTGGCAGTCTCTAGCCAGTTTCTTTGTTGCCACTTTCAGGGTGGCTCTTAGCTCTCATATCTCAACATGGCCAGTTTCATTTTTAACACAGCAACAGGTACTATGTTCCTACAGCAATCTCCTAAAAAGTCTGAACGTCAGCTTTGTAGAATCTTCTCTTCTTAGTTTTAAAGATGTTTTCTTGTTCATGTTTGTCTCAACTGTAATTGTAGTAGTTACCTTAGATTTTATTTTACCCATTTTAATATTTACTCAACTTCATTGTCAGTTACAGTCTAGTCAGTTCCAACTAACAGTAACCTCTGCACCAACTAAAAATAACCTACACACCAACTAACAGTAATTTCTGCACCAACTAAGAGTAACCTCTGCACCAACTAATAGTAGCCTACGCACCAACTAATAGTAACCTCCGCACCACAGAACAAACCACAGCCTGCTCCTGTGCCATCTTCATAATCGTTGTTATACTTGAGCTCTTTGCTGCAGCCACCATGCCAATCCATCTTGTTTGTGGTCTTCCTTTTTTCCACTGACCCTCCAGTTTACCTAGCATGTTTTCATTTTCCAGGGACTGGTCCCTCCTGACAATATGTCTGAAGTATGAGAGACGAAGTTTTGCCATCATGGCTTCTGAGAAGCATTCTGGCTGTACTTCTTCCAACACAAATTTGTTTGTTCTTCTGGCAGTCCATGGTACTTTCAATATTTTCCAACACCACAACTCAAATGCATCAGTTCTTCTATGGTCTTTCTTATTAATTGCCCAACATTCACATGCACTTGAAGCTATCAAAAATACCATGACTTGGGTCAGGCACACCTTAGTCCTCAAATTGACATCTTTGCTCTTGAACACTTTAAAGAAGTCTTGAGCAGCAGATTTGCCTAATGCAATATGTTGTTTGATTTCTTGACTGTTGCTTTCATGAGTGTTAATTGTGGATCACCTTTAGTTGGTAAATAATTGGTTATATTTAATTTCCCAGTTCAAATTACTGGTGTTGCTTCAGTCTCCTGACTGATCCCTGACTGATGAAATATATTTTTGAAACTTTTTATTATGAATTGAGTAAAGGTTTACAGAGAAGTTCGTCAGTTTTACATTCACCAAATCATACACTTAGTTTCATCTCAATGATTGCAATCCCCGCCATGCAACAACAATTATCCCACTTCCTCCCTGTGGTTCTTATTTTCATTCTAACATCCTTCCCATCCCTTCCCAACTTTGTCCTTAGCTAAATGTTTCCCTTTATATATTGAATGATTGCCCATTCCATGGTAAGCATACCTTACTAGTGCTGTCCCCCCTATATACCTATCTACTGCTTGGTTGAAAATTGGGCCATGAAGGTGAGTTCCGTTTCAGATTTGAAGGGTGTTAGAGGGCCACAGTCTCAGGTTCCTCCAGTGTCTTTCTAACATAGAAACCAGATCTTTTAAAAAATATTTTTAAGGTTTCTTCAACATTTTCTTCCACTATAATTGGGACCTTATAACTGATACTTTTCAGAACAGTTGTTGGTGGTAGCCGGGCACTATCTAGTTCTTCCGGTCTCAGAATTTTGGTAACTGATGTTGACATGTTCAGTTGGTCCACTGGACTAGTTAATTCCAAACATCTTCAAATTTTCATCACTTTTCTCCCTTCCACATATGGAGAGACCAATAATTAGTTGTACCTAACTGATAAATATTATTATTTCCTTTTTATTTTTCTGCTGGTCAAAAATCTGATGTGAGTAAAAGAAGAGATAGAACTGGCCAATTAGTCCATTAAAGAGCACACAACATTATTAGCCATTGTTATTATTAAGTGCTATCAAGTTGGTTAAAGAAATGCAAATTGAAACTATGAAATGTCGTCAAGGATATGTAGTAACTGGAACACTTATATGTTGTTGTTGGGAATATGAAATTGTACAACCACTTTGGAGAAAGGTCTGATATTTTCTTTAAAAATTAAATATATACCTGCCCTGTACTCAGTCATCTCACTCTTGAGTATTTATCCAAAAGAAATCAAAACATAGGTTCACTAAAATACTTGAATATTTGTGGGAGCTTTATTCATGTTGCTGTTAAGTGCCACTGAGTTGGTTCCAATTTATATCGACCCTGTATAGGGTTTCCAAGGAGCAGCTGGTCAGTTTGAACCACCAACCTTGCAGTTAGAAGTCCAGTGCTTATCCTACAGTGCCACACTAACACTCTGCTCTATTCATAGTAGCCCTAAAATGGAAAGCAAAACCAAAAAACTTGTGATATAGTCATATAATGGAAAACTAAACAAACCCATTGCTGTTGAATGGAGTCCTCTCAATAACAAAAAGGAGTGAATAGTAATCTCTGTAACAAAATGCAAGAGTCTCAAAATCATTGTGTTAAGTGAAGCCTCATATAAAAATGTCTAATTGCAATTCTAGAGCAGATAAATTTAAATTTCTCTTCAAAACACTCACACACACACAAAACAAATACTCACACACACACAAACCAAAACCATTGCCATTGAGTTGATTTCAACACATAGCAATCCTATTGGACAGAGTAAAACTGCCTCATAGGGTTTCCAGAGCTGGACTCCTGGTGGGGCGCTGTAGAATCACAAGGTCAGCAGTTCAAACCCACCAGTTGCTCCTCAAAAACCCTATATAGGGTTCCTAGGGGGTCAGAACTGACTCGATGGCACTTAAAAAAAAAATGTTTACAGAAACAGACTGCCACATCTTTCCTTCATGGAACAAATGGTGGATTTAAACTACTGACCCTTCAGTTAGCAGCCAAGCGTTTAACTACTGCACCACCATTTTTCCTTAGCTGATCCACGTTGTTGTTGTTGTTGTGAAGGGTCATTAACTCAGTTCTGACTCATAGGGATCCTGTATAGGGTTTCTGAGGAGTTTGTGGTGTTTTGAACCACCGACCTTGAAACTAGCTGTCTAGAACTTATTCTACAGTGTCACACCAAGACCCCAGCTAAACTGTAGTACAAAATCATCAGAATAGTGGTTGCCGCTGAGAGAATGGGTTTGAGGACTGGCTGGGAAATGAGCTGAAGGGAATATCTGGAAAGCTGGCAATGTTTATATTTGATAGGGGTTTGAGTTTACAGGCATGTACCCTTGTAATTTGTGTATTGTATTGTGTGTAAATTTTCCATCAACAGGAACGAACCTGTAAACAAATAATTAACTCTATTTAATGATATCTATTTAGGGCAAAGTACACTAATGTCTGTAATTTAGTTTGAAATGCACCTCAACCTAAAACCAAACAAACAAGCAAAAGTCCATCAAAACAAAATAACACCAAGAAATAATTGGGGAGTTTGAGCCTGTCAGGGATGCCAAATGGAGTATAAACAAAACCACTGCCCTGGAGTCGCTTCAGACTCATGGTGACCCTATATAGCAGGTTCTGAGACTGTAAATCTTCACGGGAGCAAGCAGCATCATTTTTCTCCTGCAGAGCAGTTGTGGGCTTGAACTACTGTACTTGAGTTCAACATCCCAAAGTCTTTGCCATACTGTGACCAGGACTCCTTAGATGGCATCTAGAAGGGTGGTAAAAATAAGAGTACGATGTGGCCAGGGTATGCAGAGCATTGTTGACAGAAATAGGGACATTCAAGGGAACTTAAAATATTGGCAGAAAAGTGGAGCCCTATGGTATATTGTACAGGCAGGACTGAGAGTGGGGGAAGGGCTTCGCAACAGCAGAACAATGGGTTGGGTGAAGATAGGATTCTGAGGTGTGAGGGGGAGACAGGCCTCCCCTGAGGCTTAACTGTGTATGAGCCTATGCCCTATGTGGAATATACGTCTCCAGGACCTGTCTAATGCCCTTAGGAGGTGAGATGCACTGAAGTGAGGATGGTATGCAGTAATGAATGGTGGACCAGCAGACATGATATTCCTGGAATGTATGATAAATGAGGGTGACTTGGCCTGGGCCCAGCAGCACACTGAGGTTCACACCAGAGCTTCTCAGAAGAGGTAGGGAGAGACCTGGCTTGGACGCCCATCTGAGACCCCCATCTGCTATGTCTCACTGGGGAAGGAACTTGCCCTCTCTGGGCCTGCCTCCCTGCTTTAAGGTTCGATGATGGGCGGAACTGGAAGTTGACACCTGGAGCAGTGGGAATCCGAGGAGGTGCTGTAATGAGCTGGGCTTGAAGACAGGCCCAGGAGTTGAGAGCAGGGCAGGCAAGAGGAAAGTTCGTCTGTGTGAGATAGATGGTTGCTCCCCAGCATAGCTCTGGGGGGACTCCAGATCTGGGATGGTGGTGGATAAGAGAGTGGGAGGGAAAGAGCAGTGTGGCAGGGGCTGCAGAGAGCATCATGACCAATACCACAGCCTTTGTTTAGCAGGTCTGGGGCTAAGCATTTTGTGTGTAACACCTCATCCCATCTTCCCCACAGCCTTATGGAAGACACCAATACCCAGGGAAGTGGTGTGACTTGCCTAATACCACACAGCAAATGAAGTAACTGGGTCTCAACCTCAGTTTTGTAGTCCCAGAACCCGAAGGCTGTACTATAGGCAGTGACCTTGATCTTTAGCTCCCTGGCTGCTCCCCTCAGGCCCAGTTGGGCTCCTGTAAAAAGTATACCGTTCTGTGCCTGACCTACATCAGACCCAGTTGATACCAAATTCCGTCCATTCAAGGGTACTTCCTAGGTTCTGGACCCTATGCAAATGAGTCAAGGGTAAGTCAGCAACACTTTCCCAGGTGGGGACCATTGCCCCATTCACCCATGGGAAAACTGAAGCTCAGAGAGGTGATGTCACCTGCCCAGGGCTGCACAGCTGAAGTGGCATGACTAGGATTTGAGCCCTGGTGTCCAAGGAGCTCGGGTAGCATAGTGGGCTGTGAACCTCAGGGTCAGCAGTTCGAAACTACCAGCTGTTACATGAGAGAAAGAGGAGGCTTTCTGCTCCCGTAAAGATTTACAGCCTCACAAACCCTGTACAGGGTCACTGAGTTGGAACCGACTCCACGGCACATTACAACAACAACAACATCCATGCCTAGGTCTTTAACCCATACACTATTCTGCCTCTTCTCATGAAGAATTCTGATGAATTGTCTTCAGCTAGTTCATTAAACTCCTTTATGCTCCAATTAATTCACTTCTTTCATCTTAGTGGGTGCCAGGCACTGTGCTAAGCATTTTATGTGGTGGTATTGTTTTTTTCCCCTCACAGTGACTCATAAAATAGACCCTGTTGAGATTTCCATTTCACAGATAAAGAGACTGAGGCACAGGGAAGCCAGAAAGTGCCTCCTTGTTGCCCTGGCCTGCATCTTGGTATTCTGAGCCCTTCTCCAGGCCTCAGAAGCCCCCTCACAGAGGTGGGGATACTCACCTCAGCTCCTGACCTCCATGCACTGTGGGGAGTCACTGGGGTCCCAGGTCTCTGCTTCTTCTCCCTTCTTCTGCTGTAGGGCCAGCTTTGGTTCAGCGTAGCCATGCGGAGCTCAGGCCAGGAGAGGATGGGGGTGGAGGCTGGGCTATGTGGGTAAGGTCTGGGTAGATATGGGAATCAGAGCGCAGAAGAGCCCCCAACTCAGCTGTGCTCTAACTGCTTCCTAGATGCAGGCACTCCCTCCTAGCAGGATGCCAGCCCGGGGTGCTACACAGCTGTCTGCAGGGCTCACACCCTTCTTCTGGGCTAAGACCAGGGCATGAGGGTCCAGGCAGGCCAGGATGGGCAAGGAGGGGGTTGTCACAGGGACCAGTGCTCACCTTCGTGTTGACCTTCGTGTCCTTGGGCCTCCTGGGTCTGGGGTTCTAAGAAGGATAACATGAACATTATGATCAGATGGTTCCCACCAGTTGTTTCCAGAGTGCCAAGTTCTGCCATTGCCCTCCGATCCTTCCCGTATTCTGTTATCAACCTACCAGATGGGGAAACTGAGTCTCAGAAGACCTTTGTCTAAGGTGGCATATATAACTGGACTCCCCTCAGCAAAGCCCCTGTGCCACCTTAGGTGACCCAGGGAGCCCGATTCACTAAAAAACAATGATAACCAATCCTATGGACTCCCAGACAGAGCCCTGGTGGTGCCGTGGGTTAATCATTTCACTGCTAACCTCTAGGTCAAGGTCAGCAGTTCAAACCCACCTGCAGTTTCACAAGAGCAAGATAAATCTGTCTGTTCCAGAAAAGATTTACAGTCTTAAAAATGCTATGGGGTAGTCCTAGTCTACCCTATAGGGCCATTATGAGTCAGAATTGACTTAAAGGGCCATGGGTTTAATTTTGGATGCACTCCCAATAGGCAGAATAGTTTCCCTCCCTGTGTTTCGGTTTCCTTATCTATTAAATAGGAAAAGTGAGAGCCCCTATCTGGCAGAGTGTCATGATTATAAAATGAGTTAATAAATGCAGGGTGTCCAAAGTAAAACAAAAAAGAAATGGGGGGGGGGATGATGGATGAATAGAGAGATAGATGGCCGATACATGGTAAAGCAAATAGAGCAAAACAAGCAAGATGTAAATGATAGACTCTAAATTATGTAAATGTGGATGTTCATTATAAAGTTCTATCAACTTTATCTCATATTAGAATCTTTTATTGGAAAATGACTGCTTTCAGTCTAATGATCCTTATTTTTAGGTAATTTGTGTTATATTTTCTATGTGATTTTAAGAAAATAATTTCTATATGATAGTGTTTAGCATCTTTTCTTGGTTTGGGGGGAATTTGCAATGCATTTAGGCATGGGATGATGTTTTTTTTTTTTTTCAATTGTACTCAGGAGCTTATGTCTTTATTTAAATATTGAAACTTCTCAGCCTTTTCTCTTCAAATATTATCTTTCTCCTTCTGCTATTTTCATTAGATCTGTGCAAGGTTTTTTCACTTAGTTACACATACAGCTTGATCTCCCTGCCATACTTCTTATTTCTTGGTTTCTCTGTGCTGTAATTTGGGTGCCTTCACCTTCTATCTTAGAATAGATATCCTCAGGTCTACTTTTCAATTTTAGTGACTCTCTCTTCAGCTATGTCTAGTCTGCTGGTTAATCTATGACTATGTTTTTCATTTCTAGAAATTCTATTTAATATTTTCCCAATATGATTATCATTGTATTGTACCTTATCTCTTTGATTCTCTAAGAAAAATGTATTTAGTAAAAATAAACATTAAAAAAATTATGATTGTTTATTTTAAATGGATATTATCAGGAATTAAAATTCTAGTATTTGCAGTGCCTGGTGATTATATACTTGTGTGCATTATAATTTTAGCTTGTGATTCATGGGAAGTGGACATTTCTCTGAGGGAATCGTTCTAGCTATGGGACTCTACCCAGATAATTTTTTTTCATTTGCTTCTTCCAGGCAAAGAGCAGTCAGTCTCTGGGTATTTTTTGTATTAATATTCTAGATCCTCTAGCTAGAATGAAATAAAACCCATATAAAGATCAGTCTGTGCTTATGAATTATCAGAGAAAACTTGCCCCCTCCCCCCCTTTATACAGAGAATAGTATGAGACAGCTAAACTTCTTGGTCAGCTTCCTGGGTATGAGAGTGAATTGTGTTTATTCCATCTTATAACTGAGGTATGGCCCCTCAAGACACCTGGCTTTTCTAGCTACTTGTACCATGTGAACCCAAACCTGCCCCCATGTGGACAGTTACACCCAAGCCCTTGCCTTACTACACCTGGCAACTCTTTTGTAGGCACTGTAGTGCCAACTCAGGAGTTCCACTCCGGTCTTCAGATTTCCCTTTGTTTTGGATCTCTGGAAATTTCCCTCACTTTCTTATCAACTCAGTTATAGTTTTTAAAGAGATGCCCACTAAAATTTATTCAACATTTTCTAAGTGTTTCATATTGGGAGGGTCGTCAACTAATCTAATCTTCCACAGTGCCAGAAATGAATTTGGACACATGCTAGGCATTCGATATGGATTATTTTGTTTAGTTCTCACAGCAACACCATGACACATTTATTGTAGTTTAGCTTTAGAGGTGATCATGTCTTAAAAATAAAACAAAACAAGACAAGACAAAAAATAAATAAATAAGTTGCCATTGCGTTGACTCCAACTGTAGCAGATCAGTGTGTGTCAAAAAAAGAACTGTCTTCCGTGGGGTATTCAGTGTCTGATTTTTCTGAAGTAGATCTCCAGTTCTTTCTTCTAACATGTCTCTGGGTGGACTCAAACCTCCAACTTTTCAGTTAGCATACAAGCAAGTTAACTGTTTACAGGACCCAGGCACTCTTCCCTAGGTTTTATAAGCTAGGAAGCTGACAGAGTTGAGATTTCACCACCAATGTCTAAATGATTCCAGTGTCTAGATGTTTGTCCTTATGTGTTGCAACGGTAGAGAAACCCATTCCCTGACCTGAGAACATTACTTTGTTCTGAGTCAGCAGAGGCAGTCCCAGAGTTATAAACATCTGACTTAGGGACAACTCCCACTTGCTGTTTAATGATATGTAAATTTGCTTTTACTTTGAACCGATTGAACCAATCCCTACTCACAAGAAATTCTTAATCACCATCTCCTTCACTTGTCACACATGCAATTTTAAATCATTGCAAAGGCTTCGACAATTTTCTTGCAGTAACTTAAGGATAAAAAAAGAATCATATGCACCTATTCTGACTCATGTACGGATTCCATTTAAAGACTTAAAGATACGGTTAGGAATGAATCTTGTTCATAACCTGGGTACTGTCTACCTGTACATCAGTACTTTCCCAACCTCACTTTTGGTTATATCTTTGGTATCTTCTTATTCAGCAACATGATCTGAAGACTGTTCTTTGTCTTTGTCAATAAGAATCAAGTGCTTTTTGGATTTCTCAAATATCTGGTCATCGTCAAACTATTGACTGGAAGAATATTTGAGGTCCCAAATGGGATCACTCCCAATGACTTTCCACTGTATAACAAGGACACTCAGCCTTAGAAACATGAGACCCCCTCAGCTCATGTTGAACTTTGACTGAGTTTTATTGTGGGTTAATGCTGTGGACTGCAAAGTTGCTTTGAACCACTGGTTCAAGCTTACCAGCTGTTCCTCAGAAACCCTATACAGGATCACCGTGGGTCAGAATCGATTTGATGGCACTTAATAACAACAACAACACTCTTATGTGCAATGCTGAGAGGTGATGAGCTGTCTGTTTGACTTTGAGGCTGACTTGTAGATAGCTAGGTGACCAACTGTCCTGCTTTGGTTTTCTGAAACATGGACATTTCAGTGCTAAACCAGTATGCTAGTTACCCTACAGACTGTTCTGAGTATTTTTCAATCAGACCAGCAATGGTTCTATGTCATCAGGGCAAAGTGAGAGACACCAGGCAGAATATACTCTGGTTTCTAGATTTCCCCAGAGATGAAAGGTATGAAGGTTTAGTGGTGAGAAGAGGAGGAGAAGGTTCATTTCAAGGACGTATGGAATGAAGCAAAACCGCCCCAGGTATTTCCCAGCTGTTGCTTGTTATACCTGGACAGAAGCTAGTGCCGCTGATGAGGAGCAAAGAGCAAGAACAACAGAGAAAGGAACTGAAATGCCTAAAGCATTTGTTCACATGCCGTTTCGTGGAGTTTTGTCACCTACATCATCCCATTTAGCTTTGCCCATAACTCTATGAGAGTCCTGGTATGGTGCTGCAGGCTAATGCATCAGCCTGCAAAATCATTTGAACTGCCAGGTCGGTGGTTCAAGCTCAGTACCTGCTCCTTGGAAAGTCTATTCAGGGTCGCTATGGGTTGGGACTGACTCAACTGAACTTAACAACAACAACAACAGCAGCAACATAACACTATGAATAGATAATATTATACCCATTTTAAAGGGGGAGAGAAGAAAAACTAAAGCTCAGCAAGATTAAATCACTTGCTGAAGATCACAAGCTTATAAGTAGTGATGACTGCATTTGAAAGTGGGCTCTTTCTGCTTGACCATGGTGTGGGAATGGGGAAGGATGCTCTTCATATACAGACATGGGAAGCTGTGAGTCTAAAAAGGAAAGGTAAAAAAAAGGGAGACTCTGTAAACTGCCAGAGGCCTAGCAAACATCCCTACTACTGGGAAGTAGCAGACAGTGACCACTGTTCCAGCCTGTGACACCATCAAGACTAACGGACTCAGGGAAGTGGGCAGGTGAACCTGGGGATTGTCTTAGTTGCCTTCTGCTGCTATAACAAACATACCACAAATGGATGGCTTTAAAGGACAGAAATATATTTTTTCATAGTTCTGGAGACTCAAAACCCAAATCTTGGCAGTGTTGATTTCTTCCTTATTGGTAGTCCCTGAAGCTTCCTTGGATCCGTGGTTTTTAGGTGTCCGTCACATGGTATCTGTGTTCCCTAGGGGATGGGTGCCTTTGTGTCTAATCTGCTCCTTTTATAACCCAGAAGTGATTAGATATCGAACCCATCCTACTTGGGAATGATCTAATGAATATAATAAACACTGTTTGCAAGTATGATAGTATATAGACAAGTCTTCCAGAGAAACAAAACCAATGAAATTTATATATGTATGTATATATATATTTTTTTCTCTCTCTGCTATATATATATAGAGAGAGAGAGAGAGAGAGAGAGAGAGAGAGAGAGCTGCAAGTTTTTCCTGCATGTGCATTATATTGGGAGCAGGCCACACCTCCAAGGAAACATCCTTTCAATTGATTGGCTGCTCAGAGTCAATCATCATAAAGTTAACTATCAACTGCCAAACCACTGGGAATCCTGGCCCAGTCAAGTTGGCACAAAACTTTAACTGTCATAATTGACATCCACAGATATAGACATTAGGATTCTAGCACATGATTTTGGGGGACACAATTCAATACATACCTGGGATGCTATCTGCTAGTACCCAACTCCCTTTTCCTTTTCTCCTCCCCAACATATTTCTACCTACCACAGAAGTTGGTTGGTGGAGTAGTTAGGGATGCTGGACTTGAAGAAAGGGGTCTCTTGGCCACCCCCCCCCCCGACTGTGCTGTTCATAGATGGTCTTGCAGACAGTTCCCATCCTTGGGACCCAGGATCTTTGTTCCTTGCTGGTAGTAGCCTTACTGCCTGATCTGAAGCCATAGTCTTGTTTCATCCTGCCCTCACTTGTTCATCTTAAACAAAAAACACAGTCTTTCCACTGCTTGTCTGTTGTATTATAAAATGCTGTATCAATATTACGCATTATTAGGGTGTTCTTACTAACAAACACATTCTAAGGATCAAGGCTGCTTTTAAAGTCCTCTCCTAATATTTACTTACCCAGCTTCCTTCTATATTCTTAGCTGTGTTTTTTTTTTTTTTTTTTCCTAAAACAGCTGCATCCAGAGCAGAAGGCTCTTTTGTGTAAACTCTTAAGTTACTTATTTTGTGTATCTAGGGCTGTTATGCTTTGCGGCGAGCTTGTGACGTTTTTGTATTATTTTTTTTTTTTAATAGATGTGGGTGTTTAATAGAACAGATGATCACATACTCAACATATAAATTACTAGATTTTAGAAGTAAGAAATAAGTAATTCTGCCCTGAGGTAATATAACAGCTACTGTGGAGTCACTAAAATCAATTAAATAGATCATTTATGGTCAAGGCAGGAGAGTGGAATTACTACCTGAATATCATTCCACAGTCATTCCCAAATTTAATCGTTTGACAAACAGGTATGAGACCCAAGGTGTTTGAGATGTTATCTAAATGTTGGACAGAGTTACAAAGAAATATAAAACATACATCCTTAAGAAGACCAAGAACTTTCTATGGGAAACTCTTTCTGTAGAAAATTAATTGACTTCATTATGCTTCTTGATCAGTAAAATGCAAAGAGAGTAAGCAATTGGACATATAACCAGATGCAGGGGGTAGGTAACCTGCACAGTTCTGTTCAGGAGAACATGGAGTGAAGAGGAAGTAACATCGATCAGACCTAGAAACTGCCTCAAGGTTAGTTATAATGCAATTCACATTTGGGTTCAGGGGATATAGGTACTACTAAGTCCAACTCTGTTGCTCATTAGTGGAATGATTTGGGATAAGTTAGTTAACCTTATTGGACTCCGATTTTCTCATCTTTTAAAAAGAATTGTTGTTGTTGTCAGATGCCATTTAGTCGGTACCGACTCATAGAGACCTTATGCACAGCAGAATGAAACACTGCCCGATCCTGGGCCAACCTCACTATCGTTGCCATGCTTGAGCCCACTGATGCTTCCATTTTGTCAATCCATCTCACTGGGGTCTCCCTCTTTTCCTCTGACCCTCCACCCTACCAAACATGGTATCCTTCTCCAGTGACTGGTCCCTACTGACAATATGTCTGAAGTATGAGAGATGAAGTTTGGCCATCCTGGCCTCCAAGGTGCACTCTGGCTGCACTTCTTCCAACACAGATCTATTGGTTCTTTTGGCAGCCCATGACACTTTCAATAGGATTATTGAATAATAATTATTGAATAATAATTCTAATGAAATAAATCCTATTGAATAAATAAATAACATAAAATCATCTCGTTAAATAAGATTTTGTAGGTGAAATGCTTGGCACACAGTGATAGATAGATAAGATAGATAGAGATTTGTTGTTGTTAAGTGCTGTCAGGCTTAAGTGCTATCAGGTTGACTCAAAGCGACCCTGTATAGGGTTTCCGAGTTACTGCTGGTGATTGTAAACCACAGACCTTGCAGTTCAAATTGACCTTGCAGTCCAGTGCTTATCCTACAGCACTATCCAGGACTCCATAGATAAAGATAATTGGCTGCCATTCAGTTGACTCAGAACAAAATGTTGCCTGGTCTTCTATCATGCTGATGATCACAGGCATGTTTGAGTTCAATGTTGCAGCTATTGTTCTAGTGCATCTCATTGAGAGTCTCCCTCCATTTGCTGTCCTTTGCTTCAGCAAACATGATACTCTCCTCAAGTCATGAATCCCCCCGATGACATGTCCAAGTCAAGCAAGTAGGACAACGCTCTGTTGTGACCCTTAAGGTTTTCATTGGCTTTTGAGGGGAAGCATTTCAATGAGCCTTTCTTCTTAATCTTAGTCTGGGTGCTCCACTGAAACTTGTCCACTGTGGGTAATGTTGGAGGCATTTAAAATACTGGTAGTACAGCTTCTAACATCATAGCCACTACAAGCTGATAGGTTGTTGTTGGTGGCACATAGTAGGCCCTCAAAACAAGGGCTATGATGCTTATAATTGAGACATGGCTTAAAAGGAAATCACTCACCTATTCACACCTGAACTCTGAAAATCAATTTCCATTCATGTTACGGACCTGTGTCCCAATTGAATACAAGACCTTGTTTTCTTATGATTCCCCAAAGAACAAACCAATTTTGTGTGAGATTCATGGAGCTTATAGCATTCTCTGCCCAAGATAGAAGACCATTTGCTACCAGTTTTTCCCCTGGAACACACTTCACCCTTTGCCATCGAGAGACTTTTAATTTGCCTCTATAATTGAAATGTCCCCTCTGGGTCATGCGATCAGCATCATCAGCTCCGTGAGTAGTCATCCAGGGCAGTTGTCCACTTTGTATCTAGTGGATCAAGAATATATTAACCTAGGTCAAATGGTGTGGAGGGGTGAAAATTATCTAATGAATCTGAACATGCTGGCCCCACCCTTGAACCACTTCAAGGGGCACAACACCCTTCACCTTGATCCCACTCACATTTTCTTGTCCATGACAAAGTGTAGACCAAATTGGATTTCACTTATTAAAGCACCAATGAGTGAAAAGATACTCTAAAATAACTCTGTGTCAAACACTAAAGTTAAAACACTGTCATACTCGGATAATTAATACTATCAGACTTGACAGCAGCCCATGCTAAATAAATTAGACTTGAAATGCTTATGTTTCTCCCAATTATAGGCTTTGGGCCTAATAATTGCTTCACCAAGTAGATGAATGACCCCAAGATTCTGCTGACTTTTGACTGTAAAGATGTGGCCTTTATCTACCAATGTTAAGGAGAAATACCTTTCTTGCCTGCCCCTTCATCTGTAAAGTGAAGGGCTGGTTTGAATGACATTTAAAGGAATTTGTGAGAAAGACTTTGATTCAATTCCTTAGATTTTTTTTTTTTTCCAAATAGGGTGTCTTCTCAGCATAAGGAACATGGGCAGTCACAGAAGGAGACACAAAGACACAAACATCACATCCAGCATGCAGGGACTAACAACAGGCTGGAGGGGGCTACGCAGGGTCTGGGTGCAATACAAGACAGAAAGGGTCCTAGGAGCCAGAGGGAAGTAGCTCTTTAAATATGCCTTGCAGCTGGCTGGGCTGTGGGAAGCAGAGAGAAGGAGTGAGGAAGAGTAGTTTAGGTAGAGGAAATGACAGGATAGGACAAGATAGAAGGAAAGTAGGAACCTTGGAGATGGCCCCTCCATAGGCTCTTTGAGTGTTGAGATTCTCTATGACCTTTAGCTTACTTCTAACCAGCTGACAGTCATTGACTAATAACTGAAGGAGCTAGAATTGAGACTTCATTCTGTCTGATACCCAAGCCGATGCTTTTTAGCATCACACTCCAGGTTCTTAGACTTGAGACATAGCAGAATAAATTAGAGTCCAGGATCCCACTTTCGATCCTCACTAGAAATTTGAGGTTGGAGCCTGGGAATGGGTATATTGAAAAACCCTGGAATAATGCGTCCCCATTCTTGTGTGCATATGAGTCCTCTGAAGATTTTGATTTACTGGGTCTGGGGTGAAGCCTAAGGTTCTGCATTTCTTACAAGCTTCCAGGTGATGCTCTTAGAAGAAGAGTCGTAGGTGTTTCTCAATCCCAGTAAAGGCTGATTATCATTGCTGTGGCCTATAGTGTCTCTTGTTTGTTGTTCTCTAGAAACAGATCAAGAGGCAGTAATGGCTCATGGTAGAATTCTGTCAGTAGAGGCTTGTGTTTTGCTGTCATTCTGAACAGGTTTAAGGGAATCATCCAGACTAAGATAGGCTAAGAAGAAAGACTGTGTGGTCTACGCCTGAAAATCAGTCCATGAAAAGCTTATGGTTCATCATTCATCATGGGGATGGCACAGGACCTGGTATTGCTTCCTTCTGTTGTACCTGGAATCCCCATGAGTTGAGGATGACTTGACAGCAACTCACAACAGTAATGGAACACTATGGCTTGGGCTGTGGTGTCTGAGCGAGCAGTGAGTGCCGCAGACAGGTCCCAGAGGCCGAGCTCTCAGAAGACTGTAACACAATCCCAAACACAATCCACACAAGGGACTCTCATAAATAAATGTGTTCCCAAAGTGGGGTGAAAATCCCAGGTTTATAAAGCATTTCCTTCTGAGTCTATCTCCCTCTCTTGCTCAGTATAGACACACAGAGAAGAAATACTGTGGGGCTTTGAAAGAAACCCACATGAGGAAAGCACACATGGAATTGGATAGAGAGATGGGTCTCCTAATTGTCTTTGGTTCCCAGGCTGGGGAAATATTATGTTCCAGTTATGTTTAAATGAAATACATTTCCAAGTTGTTATGTATTTTTCTTCCTTTCTTTTTTTAATAATGGAAAAAAAACAGGTAATCTGAAGAAGTGAATATAATTTCCTTAAACGATTTTAAAAATAAATGAATTTCATGTGTTTTTTTTTTTTTTTTAATTTTTGATCAGGAAATAGCTTCATTGTTTGAGTTTCGATATCATTAGACCACTGATTTGGCCTCATTTAGAAAGTGAATGTTTATCAGAAAAGCAGAGATACCAAGACAGGGGTATGGTATGAATGGTGAAGAGAGGCAGACTTTATTCATGTCCATACTGTTGATTTCTTTATAAAAAGATGAAAATTAAGATCAGGGCATGGCCTCTGTAGGAAGCGTGGTGGACGTCTTCTTGTTTTCCCGAGGGTCCCCATCTTGGCGGTATTGTGTTGCTTAGGAACTAACAAAAACATGTCTCTCTCTGTGTCTCTCTCTTTTTTTAAATGGTCCCTTTGTGCCCCTGATATTTTTCCAAGTTGGCAGCTGTGAGGAAAAACAATGTGATTTGGGTAGATGCAGCCTCCGCTCTCAAGTCTGGAGCAGAATAGATAAGAACTTGTATGTCAGAATATAAAGTTTACACAGCACCAGTCAAAAGCTTTTGATGTTGCCTGCCCAATCTGGCCTCACATCTTTGAAGTTCTATTACACATACTAGGGTTCCGTCAATAAGAAACAGACCTTTATTTCCCCTGCTAGTTAAAACATCTGCCTCCTGGAAACGCCCCGCATTGAAGCAGGCCACAACAGTTCCAGACTAATAGAGACCCGGGCTTGACCACATTAATGGCAAGAAGAGAAATGGTTAAGAAAGGGAAGCCATTTAAAAAAAAACCCTAAAGAACTGAGGGGTGAGGATGTTTCCATTGCAAGGTTGTATTGAAGCAATTCAGCTGGGTTGGTACACCTGTAAGCAGGGCCACCATTTCATGAAGCTGTTTATGCAGGGCTGTATTCACGTTATAACTCACATATATGATCTGCACTCTTTATCTAAGACATTAGCCATTCCTCAGGGAAAAGAAGCAGGGAAATAGGTTCACCGGTGTGTAGTGTCCCTCTTTGCAATGTCGCAGTAAATGGCTTATTTGTCAAATAATATTATTTCTTCCTGGAGCAAAACCCCGTTACTGATTGCTGAAACCTTTGGCTATCAGAAGCGGTATCACGATCTTCTGTTACTACACGGTGATGCCCTTTGAAGGGATGGGGGTGGGGTGGGGGGGTGAGGGGCAGGAGAGTCCTTGTTCCTGGAAATGAAAGGACAAAACAATAGATTGTATGAAGGACCTTAGTTACTAGGCTCCAGGCCTCAAGCTCTGGTTTGTAACAAAAGCCTTCATCTTAGAAGGTCTTGTTCTGGTGATGCCAGAGATGGCTTCTCTCAGTGGATATCCAGGGAAAGGTTGCAGTGGGCTGGTGGGAAGACCAAGGGTCAGCAGTTCCAGTTGGCCGATTCAAACCTTGACTCTGTAGCCCTAGATCTACCACAAAGGATGGAAAATAAAAATCATAAGGAAAAGGGCATAAACCCATGCTTCAGAATACCTTTGCCAAAATGCTGAGCTCAGTATGGCAAGTGGGGGTGGGAGGCGGTGGATGGAGGTAAACGGTGTGTCTTGGGGGACAAAACTATTGGGCAGATATATTGTTCTTAGGTGGCACTTATATCCCCTTTTTATGCCATTTTATTTCTCCTTAATGGGACTCTTTCCTATAATCCCCAAGTTTGTGACTTCACACCTTTCTGTTCTTCTTTTTCCCCTCCCTCCCCTTAAGCTCTGACCTCAGGTTAAAGCCTGGTACATTTACCCATTCTAAGCATAAATAGCTGGAAATGTCCAATTGGTTTCTTAAGAGAAGATAAGCTTAAGCCAAATAAATGAATCTCTAATGGTGGAATTTTAGTCATTGATGGGCCAGAATTTTATTGTCCAGGAGTTATACAGAGAAGGTCTATGCTAGCTTTGCTGAGGTAAGATAAACAGCAAGTAGGATAAACTTGCGGTCTAAGGAAGAAGTTCTTACATGAAACATTTATGGGATCAATCAGGGCATGGTCATGTTAGAACGTAGATTGTTGTTGTTTATAAGTGCTGTCCAGTCAGTTCTGACTTGTTGTTAAGTGCCATCGAATTGTGTCTGACTGACTCATAGCGAACCTATGTTTTCAAGGAGTGGCTAGGTGAGATTGAACCAATGACTTTAAATCAACCTCCTACAGCGAGATTTTTGTTGGTGCGACATTGTTGCTGTTAAATGCCCGTTGAGTCAGTTCCAACTCACAATGACCCTGTACAGGGTTTTCAAGGAGCGACTGGTGAGTTTGAATCTCTGGTCCTGTGATTCAAACTGACCTTGTGGTCCAGCGCATTAACCCACGGTAGATGTTGTTGTTGTGAAATGTCGAGTCAGTTCCAACCCATAGTGACCCTGTATAGGGTTTCCGAGAAGCAGCTGGTGAACTTGAACCACCGACCTTGCAGTTCAAACGGCTTTGCAGTCTGGCGCATTAACCCACAGTGCCACACCAGGACTCCGCAGTAGATGTTGTTGTTGTTAAGGGCCGTCGAGTTGGTTCCGACCCATAGCGACCCTGAACAGGGTTTCCAAGACTGTAAATCTTTACAGGAGCAGAAATCCTCATCTGTCTTCTGCGGAGCAGCTGGTAGTTTCGAACTGCTGACCCTGCGGTTCGCAGCCTGATTCATAATCACTACGCTACCAGAGTAGATTGTTGTTGTTGTTGTTAAGTGCCGTCCAGTCGGTTCCGACCCATAGCAACCCTGATCAGGGTTTCTGAGGCTGTAAATCTTTACGGGAGCAGAAAGCCTTATCTTTCTCCCGCGGAGCAGCTGGTAGTTTCAAACTGCTGGCCTTGTGGTTCGCAGCCTGATTCATAACCACTGCACTACCAGAGTCGATAGTAGCAGGTAAATGATGAGATGGAGTCAGGGAGTTTTTGTCACAGCTCTATGTTTGATGCGAGTAGTTCTGACCTAGGTTTTAAGGATGTAGTAACATTAGAGAAAGTCAGAGAGTCAGGAAATGGTACTTGGGTTGACTTGGGTACTTAGGGCAGACCCAAACTATGAGTATAGCTAGAAGAGGACTCAAATTTCCAGGCCAGGATTGTGAGACTGACAAAACCAAGCCACTGTGGGCTCCTGCCTAGAAAGAAACATGGTAGCATCATTGTGCAGTGAGAACCACAGAGTTCAGGTTGGGTTGGAGGGAGTAGGGTGGAGGGCAGAGGCAAGGATACTGGGATGGTATTAAAGGCAGTGAAATGTGGTGGCTAGAATCACGACTCCAGAGTCTGACTGCCTGGTTTAAATACCAGCTACGCTATCTAATCCACCACCAATTGGTGCTGTGGTGGCTTGCATGTTCTTACGATCCTGGAAGTGATGCCACCAGTATTTCAAATACCATTAGGGTCGCCTATGATGGATAGCTATCAGTGGAGCTTCCAGATGAAGATAGACTAACAAGAACAATCTGGTGATCTACTTCTGAAAATTAGCCAATGAAAAACCTATGGATGACAACAGAATATTGTCAGATACAGTGCTGGTAAATGAGTCCCCGACTCTGCCCCCCTAAACGGGAAGGCACCAAAAATACACTGTGGTCCAAACAACAGACTCAAGCATACCAACAATCATGGCTATGGAGCCAGACCAGGTGATGTAAATGGGATAGCCAGGACTCAGAACTGATGTAGCAGCATCTAACAGCACATAAAGAATGATACATAACAAGCCATCTAAGAGTTGTGGGATGTTGGTGGGTCATTTAACCTGTCTGAGTCCCAGAATCCTCTTTAGGTAGATGGGTATGATAACAGTATTTACCTCTGAAGGTTCTTACTATGATTAAATGAATTTTAAGTATAACGCATCCAGACTTATACCTGGCACACAGCAAAGTTTAGTAGGCATGAAGAGTTTATCATTGTGACCCAAATGTGAAGTTAGGAACCATCTGCCTTTCAGTGTCTATCAGAGAAAAGCCATCAGTGCGTCTTTCAGTCATATATGGGAAGTTACATGAGACCTGACTGAAGAGGAGTAGATCCTGCAGAAGCACAATGCAGTCTGGGCACTTGTCAATTCTTATCCATTCTCACCTTTGTCCTACTTTGTTCCTCAAATAACTTGTCTAGGAATTTAGCACTGGGCTCAGCAGGAAGCTGCTGATCTTCAGTTCTAGCCTTTTATTTCCCCTTAGGGCAAAACAAGAAATAAGCTTCACCTGCAGTTGACATGAAGACATGTTGGCTGCAGGATTTGCTACCCCAGAGCACAATGGGGATTATTTGGCCCTCCTTCCCCAAGATTGGAGAAGATTGTCAGCATGTCCGAGAAGTGAGGATCTGCTACCAGGTTTGGGGTGGGGGTCAGGTGACTTGTCTCATGCATGTTTGTCTGGTCTATAGTTCCCAAGGTAATTTGTTCTCCAGGCCCATGTGGTCACCTTGACTGGAGTTCAGCTGACCCCTTCTGGAGTTCAATGTGGCCTTACTACTTACAATTCTCCGCCTTGCCCATTCCCTTCCACTCTTTCCAACCCCTCCCACAATGCCCCCAAACTGTTATATTACCTCTTGCATTATTTCTTAGTTGGCAGGCACTGTCTGTGTATTGTCCCTTACTAAACTATCTTGGTTCCCTGGAATAGCCTCTTGAAGGGTTGAGAATCCATGGAAAGGAGCCATTGACCTAAAGAAAGAAACTAGGTGTTTGCTACAGCTGTCTTAGATTAGTAGAGCAGCTAAGCAACAACATGGAGGTAGGAAGAAGGAGTTCTGGTAGTGTAGTAGTTACAAGTCAGGCAGCTAACCTTAAGGTCAGCAGTGTAAAACTACCAGCTGTTCAGTAGGAGACAGATATGGATTTCTGCTCCGGTACAGATTTACAGCTTTGGAAACCCTATGCAGGGTTGCTATGAGTCAGAATTGACTCATACCAGGAAGGTATTTGATGAATAACAAATTCCTTTGTTAGGGATAGAATTGTCTAGTTATTCATATGTATTCTTGTTTATCCTCTGAAATGATTCCAGATAGGAATTTTATCTCCATTTTATAGTGAAGCATACTTAACTATGGGTAGTATATGTATCTGACCCAAAGTGACCCATGACTAAGAACTGACAAACGCACTACATGACCCCCAAACTTTCCTCAGCACCATGCTTCTACTCAGTGTTTTGTATAAGGAAATAGTGGAGATGAGTCTGGAAAGATAAATGTGGCAAGCTGGAGATGAGACCTGAATAGTCAAAACCCATTGTTGTAGTGGTAATAAGGAGCCACAGAGGTATTAGAGGAGAATAATGTGGCCAGATGTTTAGTTTAGAAAGGTTGCTGAGAAAGCCCCCTGCAGTCTAGAAAGTAGAAGAATGATTAGCAAGTTAGTGCTCAGAACAGTCCCAAGGGATGGAAGGGGAAGAGTCAAAAAAGCACAGAACCACTGTTGTTGTTAAATACCCTTGAGTAGGTTCTGACTCATAGTGACACTGCATAGGATTTCCAAGGAGTGGCTTGTGGGTTTGAACCACCAACCTTGCAGTTTCCAGCCCAGTATTTATCCTGCAGCGCCACACTAGGATCACTTTTAAAGAGGGTCATTAGGGAGCTGAAATAAAGGAGACAGAGATTAGGAGCTGGTAGATAATGAAGGTAGAGGAGAGGTAAGAGGGAGAGATGGTGTCAAGATTTTTCTGCAGCTGAGAGAAAGAGAAAGAGAGAGAGAGAAAACACCACAGAGATAAAGTAATCAGAAGAAAGATATGCTCTAAAGCTTAGGGAGTGGTCTCATCTCATAGACATCCTTGTGTTCTCCCCATGACAGAGTCAACAGAGGGCACAACAGATGGGAAATGAAAGAAATATGTGAACACAGTGAAAACTCATAAAGGCAGCCCTGAGCCAAAGTTTTAAGGGTCTATGTTCCCAAGTGCTATTGGCCCAGACAAGCAGCTGAACTTCTTAATTCAGATTCTTAGGTTGGGTTTTCTAGAACAGCCCCTGAGATGGAAAGTCTTGTGCAAGAGATTTATTGATGGAGAGTTGTCTGGAGACACCTGTAAGTGGATGAGGGGAGGGCAAAGGAACAAAGCCTACAAAAATGAAGTTTCAGAAGTACTGCCTCAGTCTGATTCCAGGGGGCATCCTGGAGCAGGAATTGCACCAAAAAGTTTGTCCCACCCATTGGAAGGGGAGATAGGCTCTGTACTCCATTAGCTATAAGACTGTAGTATGAGTGGTTGTGGTGGTGGTTATGTGCCATGGAGTCGGTTCCGACTCATAGCGACTCTACACAGGGTTTCCGAGGCTGTAAATCTTTACGGGAGCAGACCGCCTCATCTTTCTCCCACGGAACCGCTGGTAGTTTTGAACTGCTGACCTCACAGCTCGCAGCCGGATTCGTAACCACTACGCTACCAGAGTATGAGTGGTGGGAGGGGTTATAACTCACCAGACATCTCTAGGTGAGGCAGCTCCAATCAGACAAGGTATTGTCACCTACTAGGGTGTCTTAGAACCTCCTGTAAACTCTTTCCCAACTTTAACACCAACTTCACTTTTGCATTCTTTGGAATTATCATGTGTTTTCAAGTCTCTATGCTTTCCACATGCTATTCCATACAATGCCTATTCCATTTCTTCCATCTATTGGAACTCTGAGTCACAGTTTCACATACAGCTAAAATGTCAATGTCTTCTATGATGCCAAAACTCCTCCCAAGCAAAGTTGATCCTGATTTACTCTGTTACCTGTGGCATTTTGTTCTTGCCTATGTGATCACATAGTTTTTATTCTAGTATTTTTTGCTGAAAGAATTGAAGAAAAAATTCAAGCCTCAACTTACAATATTGAAGGGTTCTGGTAGCATAGTAGTTACGAATCGGGCTGTGAGCCGCAAGGTCAGCATTTCAAAACTACCAGCTGTTCCGTGGGAGAAAGATGAGGCTTTCTGCTCCCATAAAGATTCACAGCCTCGGAAACCCTGTGCAGGGTCGCTATGAGTCGGAACCGACTCCACGGCACATAACAACAACAACAACAAATGGGAAAAATATTGAGTGATACAGAAAGCATCAAAAGAAGATGGAAGGAATATTCAGAGTCATTGTACCAAAAAGAAATGGACTATGTTCAACCATTTCAAGAGATAGTATATGATCAAGAGTTAATGGTACTAAAGGAAGAAGTCCAAGGTACACTGAAGGCACTGGTCTCAGTGGATTGATGAAATATAAATTGAAGTATGTCAGCAAAGTGAGACACCCACTCTTCTATGTTAAGGAATTAATAAGACAGCTACCTGGCCAATTTATTGGAAGAGATCCTTGTTTGTGCCCATTCCAAAGAGAGGTGACCCAACAGAATGTGGGAATCATTGGACAATAGCATTAATATTAAAATTTTGTTAACAATAATTTTTAAATGTACATTGACAGAGAACTACAAGAGGTTCAAGCCAGACTCAGACAACAACATGAAATGAGGGATATCATTGCTGACATCAGATCCGTCTTGGCTAAAAGTAGAGAATACGAGGGAAAAAAATTACCTGTACTTTACCGACTATGCAAAGGCTTTCTGTTGTGTTGATCATGACAAGCTATGGACAACATTGTGGAGAATGAGTATTCCTGAACATTTAATTGTGCTCATGAAGAATCTGTACATAGACCAAGAGGCAGTCATTTGAACAGAACAAAGGGACACTGAATAGTTTAAAATTAGGAAAGCTGTGTGCCTGGGTTTTATTCTTTCACCACATTTATTCAATCTGTATGTGGAACAAATAATGTGAGAAGCTGGATTATATGGAAAAGAATGTGTCCTCAGGATTGAAGGAATAAGCATTAACCTGCAACATGCAGATGATACAAGCTTGCTTCCTGAAAGTAAAAAGTGCTTAAAATATTTACTGATGAAAATCAAAGACCACAGCCTTCAGTATGGGTTGCACCTCAATATAAAGAAAACAAAAAGAATCCTCACAACTGCACTAAAAATAACATCATCATAAATGGAGAAAAGACTGAAGTAGTCAAAGACTTCATTTTGCTTGGATCTATTTATCAACATTCATAGAAGCAAAAGTCAAGAAAACAATGTATTGCATTTGGACTTCTGCTACACAAGACCTCTTTAAAGTGTTCAAGAACAAAGATATTTGTTAGAAGACTAAGGTACACCTGACCGAAGCCATGGTATTTTCAATAACCTCATATGCATGTGAAAGTTGGACAGTGAATAAGGAAGACCATAGAAGAATTGATGCTTTTGAGTTATGGTGTTGGGGGAGAATGAAAAGCACCATGGGCTGCTAGAAGAACAAACTAATCTGTGTAGGAAGAAGTACAGCCACAATGCTCTGTAGAGGCCAGCATGATGAGACTTCATTTCTCATAACTTCACACACATTATCAGAAGGGACCAGTCCCTGGAGAAGGATATCATGTTAGGTAAAGTGGAGGACCAGCAAAAAAGAGAAAGACCCCAATAAATGGATTGACACAGTGGCAGCAGCTGTGGTCTTCCTTATTCACTGTCCAACTTAAAAACAATTGTGAGGATGGTGCCTGACCAGGCAGTGTTTCATTCTATTGTGCATAGGGTCATTATGAGTTGAAACCGACTAGATGGCACCTAACAACAACCTCTCATCACATCATACAATGTTGCTTTTATTTATTTGTTTATTTTTTGCTACGGTCTGAGCGCCTAATAACCTTTGAACTCTTTGAGGACAGAAACTATATGCATATTTTAAACTCATGTTTGAGCACCCAGTGCCTGTCCTCTGTGTCTGGTGCATATTTCAGTGCTCAAATAAGAAGGTGGAATGCATAAGTGAAGTTGCTGAATCAGAAGACATAACTGAAAGGGAGAGTAGGGAATGTTTATTCTCAGATATGGTGTATCTGAGTTATTGAGTGCTGCTGTAACAAAACTATCCTAAGTGGGTGGCTTTAAAGCAAGGAGTCTATTGCCTCACCGTTTTGGAGGCTTAAAGTCCAAATATAGGGGAGGGTCTTTCCTTGTTAGTAGCCCTGGGGGTTCCTTGGCTGTTCTTCCCTGTGGGGTGTGTGTGTGTGTGTGTGTGTGTGTGTGTGTGTGTGTGTGTGTCCACTCTTGTTGTAAGACACCACTGAAAAGTGATTAGGTTTAAGATTCACCTTACTGCAGTATGACCTTGTTAATACTACACAAGAAAACCCTCTTTCCAAACAAGGTCATATTTATTGGTAAAGGGGTTAGGGTTTCTACATTTCTTCTTTGGGGACACAAATTGAACCATAGCATAGTACTGCCTGCATTGGTAATTTTAAGTAAATGGCTTAATTATCCTGTGGTGTAATTCACTATCTATAAAATATGTGAGACCCTTGACACTTGCAGTTATACTCTGCTTTCCAGAGTCTTTGAGGTCCTCTTGTTAAGCCCAAATGAAACCCAAGTAAAGATGATCTATCTGTGTCTATTGTCTTCCAAGTGCACCTAAAATCAGTACTGACTGGGGATGACCTTGCTTCTTTATTAGCCAGGGCCACATTTTCATTTGAGAACATGCCCTTGATATGTCATTGTCATTCAATACTGTCAAGTTGGTTCTGGTTTATAGTGACCCTGTATACGGTTTCTGAGAAGTGGCTAATGGGTTTGAACCATTGACCTTGTGATTCAAACCAGCCTTCTGGTCCAGTGCTTATCCTATAGCACCACACCAGGACTCCTACCTAATATGCCATGGGCATTTAAAAATTTATATAAATATTTTAATTGTGAAATTTACCCTTTATTGTGCTCATTTTTTATATAGAAAGAGGACTTCTAAAGTCCTCTACATTTCTAAGGTAGGAAGGGTGGTTTTGGGGTGAGAGAAGTAGAAACTACTTTGCATTGGGAAGCGGTAAAGGGAATAGTTGTTGTTAAGTGCCGTCTAGTCGGTTCCAACCTATAGCGACCCTGTACAGTGTTTCCGAGGCTGTAAATCTTTATGGGAGCAGAAAACCTCATCTTTCTCCTGTGGAGCAGCTGGTAGTTTCGAACTGCTGACCTTGTGGTTCGCAACCCGATTCGTAACCACTATGCTACCAGAGCTCCTTAAAGGGAACAGGGAGGTTAAATAATTAAACAAAGTTCTCATAGTTAAGAAATGATGGAGTTTTGGGAACTTAAAAAAATACATATATAAATCAATTCTACCAAGTTATAATTTACATATAATACAATATATCTATTTTAAGTATGCAGCTTGATGCATTTTGCCAAATGTATTTACCTCTGTTGTTGTAAGTTGCTGTCAAATTCATTCTTACTCATGCGACTCCATGTGTGCAGAGTGGAACTGCTCCGTAGGATTTTTAAGATGTGACCGCTCAGAAGCTGATCGTCAAGTCTGTCTTCTGAGTTGCCTCTCTTGTTGTTGTTAAGTGCCTTCGAGTCAGTTCTGGCTCATAGCAACCTTGTAGAATGTTTCCAAGGAGCAGCTGGTAGGTTTGAACCACCGGTCTTATGGCTAACAGTCAAGTGCTTATTTTACAGCACTACACCAGGGCTCCACGATATCCTCTAGGTGGGTTCAAACCACCAAACTTTCAGCTAGTAGGTGAGCACATCATCACCAAAATTTACTGTGTATAAGATTCACCCTTATTGTATACATCTGTACTTCACCTCTTTTTTATTGCTGAATAGTATTCCATTGTGTGGATGTTCCACATTTATTTATCCATTCACCTCCTGCTGGACATTTCGGCTATTTCCAATTTGGGAATATTATGAGTAAAGCTATATAAACTCACCAGCCTCTCCTTGGAAACCCTATACATAGAGTTGCAATGAGTTGGAACCAACTTGATGGCACTCAACAACAACAACAGCAAAAATCTTTGAGTGGAGTCTTGGTGTGGTGCTGTAAGATAAGCACTGGATAACAAGGTCAGTTTGAACTGCAAGGTCGGCAGTTCAAACTGACCAGCTGCTCCTTGCAAACCCTATACAGGGTTGCTATGAGTCGGCAATGACTAAATGGCACTTAACAACAACAAAAACAATAACAGTCTTTGAGTGGAATCCTGTTATGGTGCTGTAGGATAAGCACTGGAATGCTAATCACAAGGTCGGTGGTTCAAACCCACCATCTGCTCCTCAGAAACCCTACATAGGGTTGCTATATGTTGGAACAGACTCGACAGCACTTAACAACAACAATAGTCCTTGAGTGGACATGTGCTGATTTTTCTTGAGGAAATACCCAGGATTGGAATTACTGAGTTGTGCAGTAAGTTCAATTTTATAAGAAACTATCAACCTGTTTTCCAAAGTGTTTCAACCATTTTGCATGCCAACCAGCAGTGTATGAAGGTCCCAGTTGTGAAGTTTGGTGCTGAACTAAGGTCCACCTGACTTCCATACCTGTACCAAACATGTTCTCAAACCTGTTTGTATGTAAGAATCATGCAAGAATTATCTAAATGAAAAAACACCAATTCCAGTGTCTGTCCCCTAGAATATATGATTCAGTAGATCTGGTGTAGAACTTGAAAGTTTACGTTTTTAACAAGCACTTCATTGTAGAACTTGAAAGTTTCCGTTTTTAACAAGCACTTCAGTTTTTCTGCTACTGATAATCCATAGGACACTCTTTAAGAAACTGCTATGTGCTTCACTAGATTTTCCAGAGAAAATCCCTGAAATAGAGACATCTGGTATCCTAACAGAGAAATGGCTGCAGTTAACAAATGCCAACATCTGGCTCAACCAGCTGCTTCTATATCAATATTATCTATGGATGCCCCGGATGAAAAGATAAATGATGGTGAATGGTGGATAATTTCCAAATCTTTCTGAATGACTTTGAAATGGATGTTTACACTTATTTATTTATTTATCTGATGCTCTAGAAATTCACGGCAAACAAAACAGGAAAGCTAGGTTTTGAGGGGTGGACTCTGAGACGGCTGGGAAACTGCATCATTTTTCTGGTTGCTTAACTCCTCCAGGATACCAACCACAAACTCACATGTTTTGTTCATAAGAATTTCCGAGGGCACGTGTTGCCATGCAGACTTGGGGCCCTCTCACCAGGAAAGGGATGGTGGTGGGCCACAGACCATACCTAGGGAAATACTGAAATGAATGGTCATTTCTCAGTCTTTCCCCAGGGCAAGAGGAAGTGCACAAGTGTTTAAGCTCCAAAGGATTATAGACAAAATGAACAGAAGCTGTGTAGTTTTTTTTAAACTTGTAATTTTCTACTAATTACTAGGGCTTAATGGGAGTCCTGGTATGGCACTGTAGGATAAACACTTGACTGCTAACTATGAGGTTGGTAGTTCAAACCCAGCAGCCACTCCTTGAGAACCCTATACAGGGTTGCTATGAGTCAGAATAGACTTGACAGCACTTAACAACAACAACAACAACAGGGCTAAATGGGCATGGCACTGGGCCTTAGAATCATACCTGAATTTGACCTTCACTTCCTGGCTAGTTATAACTTGAGCCTAGCGTAGTGGTTACGAATCGGGCTGCGAACCTAAAGGTCAGCGGTTCGAAACTACCAGCTGCTCCGCGGGAGAAAGATGAGGCTTTCTACTCCCGTAAAGATTTACACCCTCGGAAACCCTGTACAGGGTCGCTATGGGTCGGAACCGACTCGACGGCACGTAACAACAACAACAAAGTGCCATAGCAGCCTTCATCTGAGCTGCTTCATCTATAAAATGGTGGTCAGGACAGCCATTTTACTTACCCACCTAAATGTTCACTGATTGTGAGAATTAATGGCAATCTTGCAACAGAAAACCTCCAAACCTGCCCTGTGAAATCAGTTCCTACTTACGGCAACTCATTATTCCATAAAACTCTCAAGGCTGTCACAGTTTGATAGGCAGGCATTTCTTCCAAAGTACTTCTAGGTGAGTTTAAACTCCTAACCTTTTGGTTAATTTGGTTGTTGTTGTTATTAAGTGATGTTGTTGGTCCCAAGTCATAGCAACTTTGTGTAAGGTTCCCAAGGAGCAGCAAGTGGGTTTAAACTTCCCACCTTGCAGGTAGCAGTCCAATGCTTATCATATGTTGCCACACCAGGTAAATCATTTATGCCACCCGGAACTGATTTAGAGCTGGTCTGTGGATGACCTCTTGTCAGTCCCCCTACCTGCCACCCTGCACTTTGGTCTCTGGTTGTATAAAGTGAATATCCTCACCATACTGCTTTTTCTTCTCCAGAGCCAGGGCCCTCTGGAGCGCTTATTCCTCACCCTCACTGCTCTCAGGGGAGTGAAGTGTCCCATCAGTCTTCAGCCTTGTCGCCTCCACCCGATTTCCCAGTGAGCCAGAGCTTATTGCTACTTGTCACTTCTTATCTGATCTCCAAATAACACAAAGACAACTCCTGCCCAGCAAAAGCTTGATCACAAGTGACCTTCAGACACTCAGGCGTGTGAATGTGTGAGAACAACCCATGCCCAAGGAATCCGGGCTTGCCTAGTGCCTCCGCCTGCCTGGGTGTCTGGATGGAGACTTTCTCCTGCCTCAGTGGAGGCTCCACAGCTGGGAGGAAGAGTCTCCTCTCCTAAAGACTCCCAACCCAGGAGACCTGTCCTCAGGTGGTTGGGAGTAACACTTTTCAGGGTATCTCTGCCCAGATACTTGGCACAGTTCAACTTGCCTCTTTGCAAAAAGTTCCATGCAAACAAAGGATGGGTACACAAGATTATCTTCAAATATGGGGTTCCTCAGAGGCTTTCAGACCCAGTCAAAGATGAGGCATGCTGAATGGGTAAAAAAACAAGGGGTCCCACCACCAGACTGGACTGCACCTTTCTTTATCCTGTTACCACCAGAAAACCACCTTCTGTGACAGTCACATCTGCCTTGCCTCTCCAGGAGAACAATCTTTCTTTGGAATTCTTTGCTCCTGCTCTGAAGTGCGCTTCCCCCTCCCTTCCCCTCCCCTTTGCCATACGCAGTGACCTTGGCATGTCTGCCAACACTCAACGTGGGGCTTTATAAACCTCATATCTCAGAAGGGGCTGACATTACATTACAAGAGGATCTGTAAACCTCCCCGGGATGACTGATGTCTTTTTTAAACAACAGACCAAGACTTCATTTAAATTAGTAACATGGAGATTAGAGGTACCCTCTCAGCCTCTGGCTCGGCCATACCGCGATGCTGGGAATATCAGTCACATGAAAGCTGTTAAGTTTGAGATGGAAATAAATCTGGGAGCCTGTAAAAGCTGTCAGCAGGTCAGGGAAGTTTATGAACTCTTGCTGTATCTAATCATAAATCATCAGAATAAGCTAAAACTGAGAAGAAAAATGTCCTCTTTTGTAATCTAATGCTGTCTGTTAGGGCAATAAAACTCAAATGAAATGCATGCATTGCAATTTTTAGCTGATACTTTACATTATTAGCAAAGTGAAAGAAGAGTCTCCAACTTAAAAGAATGAGACAGATGAGGGGACAGTCACCATCCTTCTAAGGCTGCGGGTTCAGTTCTCTGACTTTATGGTTAGTTCCTGCCCATCTGCCTTCTTGGGCCTCTAAACAAGGAAGTAGGTGATAGGGATCCCACAGATTTGGTGCTAAGTGTCAGGTAGTGAGAGTGTCTGGGTGGTGGCCTTGAGAGAGGTCACATGGTCCAATTTTCAGTTCCCAGCAAGGGTTCCCACACTGCCCTTGTTGACCCAGTGGACATTCCCACACTTTCAGTCTGCAGAGGCGGGTGGTGGGTGCCAGCCAGCTCACATCTTCAGGCCACCCTCATTCTCATTGGCCTGGATGCTTGTACTAATTCCCCCAAACCCTTTGGAGGTGACTCACTTCCAAGCCCGCATTCTTGGGCACTCCTCTGTATCCTTGGAAACCTTTGGCAATGGCTAATGTATCCCACACCTGTCTCTCATTGTCTGAAATATTTGAAGTGAAGCATTACATTTTGCCTTTATGTTTTCCAGGACCTGAGTGGTCAGCCCAAAGCAGGCATGGAAGTTGCTTGAGGAAAAGAGTTTTTTTTTTCATTTATATTAACTATTTATTGGGCGACAGATCTGCTTTGAAATTTTTGTTTCTCGAGACAAAATTATTGTCTGCTTTGAAATTTTTGTTGAAACCATGTGTTTTCAGTAATGGAAGTAATGAGGTAATATGGCTTTTGATACAATTAGTGGGATACATAGGTCCCAAGGGGTCTTTGATGCTGGAGTTCTTGGGATACTGCCCTTTTCTTCAGGTTCATGCAGCTATACAGGCCCCCACCAGATGGCAGCATGCACCAAAATTGGGATTTCAGGTTCCCACTCAACCCCAAAGGCAGAAAATGGTGGGCATTTCATGTCCCATGGGTCTTAAAAGAGTTAAGCCAAGGGTAGGAGGGAGTCCCTGTTTTAAATATCAAGAGTAATATCCAATTTGCTGTGGCTTCTTGTTGGTCTTCCAAAACAAGTATGAAAGGCAGGAAATAAAGTAGGAGTGAGAGGTATGATTGCAAAGATGCTCCCAAGCAGATGAAATTGTATTGTTTCCATGATACAATTGATGGGGACCTACTGTTATTCATGTCTGCAGATAGCTTTGCAAGAGACAGGGACCTAACCTAATGCTTTGCCAATAGTAGGCATTGGATGGAGGATTTTCTAAAGAAATGCGGTAAATCAGCCAAGACTTTCTGATCTTTGAGATATTCAAATATTGAGAAAGGGGGATTCAGGGAGCCTGAGAAGACCCCATCCCTAAACATCAGCCAGAAAATACTAAATGGCTGTCTCTATGGGTTTATACATTCTCCTGCAAGGAGGCAGAAGTGTGAGCAAGGTAACCTCTCGATATTTCATCCTGCACTTCTCTCCATGCTCAATTTGGCTAAGTGGAGAAGGAAAACCCTTTTCTGAGTAGGGGATGAGATTTCACTAGCGCCTGCTCTGCAAAGTATCATTTCCCTGGATGCTAATCATGGTCTGCAAAGTCAGCAGTTCAAATTCACCAGCTGCTCCTCAGAAGCAAGATGAGGCTTTCTGCTCCCATAAAGTATTATAGCCTCAGAAACCCTACACAGGATTGCTATGAGTTAGAACCAACTCTACAGTACACACCACCACCACCATTTTCCTATATAGGGTTCATATGAATCAGAACCAATTGAATGGCACTTAACAACAACAACAATTTTTTTCTTTCAGGAAGCAAGTACACCAAAAGAGGAAATTCAAATAGAATTTTGCTCTTTTGGATGTATCTCCATTTTTTATTAAACTCCACAGATAAATTATTTGTTTAATTTCTTGATTATCCTGAGGTGATGGCTGGTTGGTCAAAGTCTAACCAAAAGACAGTTCCCCAGACTACCAAACATTGTGAAAATTACACAAACAAAAGAAGGCAAAATGAACGATTGGAACATAACTAAATATCAGAAACTTATATGCATCAAAAGACTTCACCAGAAAAGTAAAAAGGGAACCCACAGAATGGGAAAAAATCTTTTGCAATGACACATCAGACAAGGGACTAATTTCTAAAATATATAGGAAACTACAACACCTCTACAAGAAAAAGACAAATAACCCAATTAAAAAATGGGCACAGGACATGAACAGACACTTCACCAAGGAAGACATTTGAGCAGCCAACAACATATGAAGAAATGTTCGTAATCATGAGCCGTTAGAGAGATGCAAATCAAAACAACAATGATATATCATCTCATACCAGCAATAACAGCAAATATCAAAAAACCAGAGGACAATAAATGCTGACAGGGATGTGGAGAGACTGGTACCCTCCTACATTGCTTGTGGGAATGCAAAGTGATCCAGCCACTCTGGAAAACAGTATGGTGCTTCCTCAGAAAGTTGGAAATAGAAATACCTTATGATCCAGCAATTCTTCTACTTGGTATATATCTACAAGAAATGCGAGCCATTAAAACAAGTAGATACATGTACATCAATGTTCATAGCAACACTATTCACAATAGCAAAAAGATGGATACAACCTAAGTGGAAGAATGGATAAACAAATTTTGGTACATGCACACAATGGAATATTACGCTATCTTGAAGAATAACAAGGAAGCTGCAAGCCACCACATAACATGGGTGAGCCTTGAGGACATTATGCTGAATGAAATTAGTCAGTCACAAAAGGACAAATATTGCATAAGACTATTATTGTCAAAGCTTAAAAAATGATACCCATAAAAAAGGGAAGGTGGCAATTCTTTGTTGGTAATAGGGTGAGTGAGGGGTAGAGAGGGGGCGGTAGAGCACAGGGTAGGGTATAGACACATCATAGTTCGGGTGTTGGAGAGGGCAATACACACAAATGGGGAGGGGAATGGAAGAACAAGGTAGATAGGGGAACACTGAGGCAGGTTTGCATGGTGGGCTAAATGGAGCAGAGGTAAATAGTGATGTATGCTCAACCTTGAAACAACAGGGCTCTGTGATATAGGGATTGAGGCATAGTCTGAATGAGTAAAAGAGGGGAAATAATGTTAAGATGTTTGACTGTCTTATGAATATTGGTTTCCCTTGCCTACTATTGGAAAATAGGCACTTAAGTGGGATAGAAAGGAATACCAGGAAACATGATTACAGAAAGCTTGTAAGCCCGTCTTTAGCCTATAACTCATTGGAATACCTAAAGGGGGTTCTAGAACTTGCCCAGTGAAATAGGCTTCTTGCAGAGCCTCTGTTGTTGTTGTTACGTGCTATCAAGTCGGTACCTACTCATAGCAACCTTATGCACAGCAGAAGGAAACACTGCCCGATCTTGGCCCAACCTCACTACTGTTGCCACACTTGAGTCCATCGATGCTGCCACTTTGCCAATCCGTCTCGTTGGGGGTCTTACGCTTTTTCTCTGACCCTCCACCTTACCAAACATGATGTCCTTCTCCAGCAACTGGTACCTCCTAACAATATGTCCCAAGTATGAGAGACGAAGTTTGGTCATCTTGGCCTCCAAGGAGCACTCTGACTGCACTTGTTCCAAAACGGGTCTATTGGTTCTTTTGGAAGCCCATGCACTTTCAATATTCTTGTCCAACACCATAACTTAAATGCATCAATTTTTCTATGGTCTTTCTTATTCACAGTCCAGCTTTCACATGCATATGAGGTTATTGAAAATACCATGACTTGGGTCAGGTGCACCTTATGTAGTGTATAGGATATTAGGTGGAACCCTGAGCCCCATCCAGAACCGTCTGAGGTGGGACATGCCCACTTGAAAGGACAAGCAGACCAGCCTGGAACAGGTAGAGGAACAGAAGATACTTTTCAAAAGAAAGAAAAGAAGGAAAAATCCAAAAATCAAACATTACAGTCTGACTACTACAAATACAAGGAAGTTGTTCACCGGGGATCCATCAAGGCAAGAAATCAAGTCCTTTCAGGACAAAACTCCATCCAAGACTGAAACTCAAAGAGAACACATGAGCAGCCATGTAAACTTGCTGGCAACCACTTTGTTCTGCTGGAAGAGGGGGAAAGGCAGCAATGAAGAAATGGGCTGAATTTTACCACATTCCATAGACCCCTGTTGACCTGGAGATGGGAGAGAGAAGTGGAAGGGCTGGTTGGTCCGAAGTATGGTAAGACCTGGGGACTCCTGAGCCCAAAGCCAAGGACATAACCCCGAGAGCTAGAGCTGAGCGTGAAGCATCCAGCTGATATGAAGTGAGGAGAGATGCACAAGAACACCCAAACTTGTAGATCATAACCATTCGACCTAACTTCAATGGCTTAATGATCAGAACTCAACTTAAATTGCTACAATTTGATGAACTTGGCTATACTTATGGATGTAGTATCTCTAAACATCAACTGAGAGGGAAGGAGTCTTCACATCAAGTACCAATCTTATCCCCTCTGTATACAGGGTTGATAGGGACAGGCAATTTATACATTTGTTGTTGTTGTTGGTAGGTGCCATCGAGTCGGTACCAACTCATAGCGACCTTATGCACAGCAGAACAAAACACTGCCCGGTCCTGGGCCAACCTCACTACTGTTTCCACTCTTGAGTCCATCAATGCTGCCACTTGGCCAATCCATCTCGTTGGCGGTCTTCCTCTTTTTCTCTGACCCTCTGCCTTACCATACATGATATCCTTCTCCAGCGACTGGTCCCTTCTGACAATATGTCCCAAGTATGAGAGACGAAGTTTGGTCATCTTGGCCTCCAAGGAGCACTCTGGCTGCACTTGTTCCAAAACGGATCTATTGTTTTTTTTGGCAGCCCATAGCACTTTCAATATTCTCCTCTAACACCTTAACTCAAAAGCATCAGTTCTTCTACGGTTTTCCTTATTCACTGTCCAGCTTTTGCATGTATATGAGGTTATTAAAAATACCATGGCTTAGATGGCACCCAACTACCACTTCACCAATGCATGCCACTGCTCACAGTGTCAGAACTGGCAAGTGACTATAGTTGGTGTCTACCTTTGAAAATGTCCCCATACACCAACAAGAGCCATAAGCAAGAGCATTTCCACTGTTAACTTTGCTTTTGAATTTCAATATCAGATGGTGGGTTCTATTACTTTCTAAAACATATCCCGGGTCCTTTTATTTTTGTTGTGACTAGAGCTTACATTTACCCAGGCCAATGTCTAAGGACCAGAACTTCCAGGGATCTATGACAAGAATGTTACTGGAGGTAACTATGTGGTATTGTATAGAAACTGGCAGTATTTAAGATTTTGCATGAATGCATGTTGACAGCTTATAGACAATTGTGCTGGACAATGATGACACTCATGGTCTTTGATCTATCTCATGAAAGGCCTTTGAGATATCAATTAAAGTTAATATTTTTACAGGCAAAAAAAAAATAATAATAATAATACCATGGCTTGGGTCAGGTGCAGCTTACTCCTCAAACTGACATCTTTCCTCTTCAACACTAAAAAGGTCTTGTGCAGCAGATTTGCCTAATGCAATACGTTGTTTGATTTCTTGACTGCTGCTTCCGTGAGTGTTGATAGTTGATTCAAGGAGAATGAAGTCCTTGACAACTTCAATCTTTTCT
>NW_006408527.1:4776698-4783796 GCF_000296735.1 Chrysochloris asiatica | reverse complement strand
TAATCATTGCAATGTAACAATGAGTATAAAACCGATGTTTTCCCATGTAAACTATCACTGAATTAATTGACGATCAAAACTTAAAAAACAAAACAAAAAGAACTATTCTCTTAGTCTGCTAATGAGGAGATATAGACCTAGAAAAGTGTAAACTGATTGCTTAAGAATAGCTAATCAGGGGTGTAACTATGTCAAAAACCCAGGACCTTGTATTTTTTATTACATTATGCCACCTCTGAGCTTTCTAAAGTTCTGTTGATCTTTCAGGATCAAGGACTTTTATGAGCTACAAAATGGAATTGCCCAGATTCTGAAAGTTAATCAGGCAATGGGCTAAAAGGTAGGCAATAAGATGGAATCTGGATTCCTGGTGTGGCACCTTAGGATAAGCACTAGATCTCAAGGTTTGTTTGAATCTCAAGGTCAGTGGTTCAAACTCACCAGCTGCTCCTCAAAAACCCTTAAAAGATTCACTAGGCGTCTGAACTGGCTCAAGGGCACTTAACAACAAAGGTGGAATTCACATATATTTTGTGGTTATGTGTTTTTGTCTTATGCTTCTGATTCTTGTATGTAACAACTAGAGTGAAGGAGAGAGATAACATTATAAAATATAAAGATGAATATTTATGAGGGATTAGAGAAACTTCTAGTACTTTCTTGTCTTGGGAGAACCATGAGCTAGCTACACTTTGCTGTATTTCTTGGCACAATGGTGATGTACCCTGCTGCTAACCAAAAGGTTGGCAGTTTGAGCTCTCTGGAATAAAGACCTAGTGATTTGCTCATGTAAAGATTACAGCCTAGAAAACCCTATGAGGTAGTTCTACTCGATAACATGGGGTCTCTGTGAGTTGAAATAAACTTAATGGCATCTTCAAAAACCCAAAATATTTCCTAGGGAAGATAAGAGAAATTGATGCCTTACCTCTAAGGAATGTGAAAAGTAGGAGAGCTAATGATACCATAATGATTTGCTTATGCAGGTGTGGAGATAAATCTCTGTATCCTATTATGAGAAACATCAAGGAAATATGACCAAAGACTGAGTACATTTAAGAAATAGGAAGAAGAGGAGTGTCCAGAAATTAAGATAGAAGCCGCCAGATAGGTAGCCAGAATGTAATGTCTTGTTTTTTGTTTGTTTGTTTTAAAATTGTGATTTGGGTGAAGTTCACAGAGCAAATTTACTTTCCATTCAGCAATTCCTACACATCTTGTTTTGTGACATTGATTTTAATCCCCACAATGTAACAGCACTCTGCCCACTTCCTTTCTGTGTACTGTTTCCCTTCGTCCTTCTTTTCTGTTCTTTCCTGCCTTCTGAGCTTTATCCCTGGGAAAATGCTGTCCTTTTGATCTCATGTGGTTGATTGTTCTAAGGAGTGTGGACCTCCCTGGTGTTCACCTTAAAAAACCTGTCTATCATTTGGCTGAAAGCTGAGCCAGGGTAGTGAGGCCAGTTCTAGATTTGAAGGGTGTCTAAGGGACATAATATCAGGGATTCCACCAGTATTTATCAGACCAGTAAGCCTGGTTATTCTTACGATTTGGCGTTTTGCTCCACATTTTTCTCCCACCCTGTCCAGGGCTTCCATTGTAATCCCTTTCAGAGCAGTCGGCAGTGGTAACCGGGTGCCATCTACTTCTTTTGGTCTCAGGGTCATGTGGTCATGCTCCACTAGTCCTTTGGATTAATTTTTTCTGGCATCTTTGATTTTCTTCATTCTTCTTTTCTTTGCATGGGGAGAGACCAATGGTTGTACCCTGGTTGATTGCTCATCAACTGCCTAGACCTCAGTCACTACTGACCAAAGTAAGATGTAGAACGTTGCCTTTGTAGACTATGTTACATCAATTGACCCAACGCTATGATCCTAAGCTCTGAGCCCAGTGATTCATTTCCTCAAGGTGTTTGGTTATGTCCAAGAAGTTTTCATAACTTTGTCCCCTGTATGCTTTACTATATACACAGATATATTTTCAGCACATATAAATACATATTAGAAAAAAAAAAGTGCATATATTTGTATTCTCATTTGCCTTCGCATTCCTGTACAGCTTGAATGTCTACCTGTGTATGCATTCATGTATTATTGATTACTGTTATTGTAGAATTGTATATGTAATCGTATTTACCTTTATTGCCTTTAATTCTTGTGTTCCTTCCAGTATCTTTCTTTGTCTTGATCATTTTGTGAACCTGCCCCTTATTGTATATTGCCTTTTCTTTCACCCAAGTTGCTATGTGTCTACCCTCTAGTTAGTAGCTTACCTTCCATTCCTCTTCCACCCCTTGTAACCTTCAAAGAATGATTCTTTCTGTGTGTTAGTCCTTTTTTGACTTTTTATAGTAGTGGTCTCATACACCGTTTGTCCTTTTGAGACTGATGAGTTTCATCCAGCATAGTGTCTTCTGGGTTTATCCTTGTAATAAAGTGTTATGCAAATTCAAATTATGTGTGTATAGACTATAGTTTGTTAGTCCATTCATTCATTGATGGGCATTAGTGTTGTTTCCATCTTTTGGCTATTGTGACTTATGCTGCACTGAACATGGATGTGCATGTACCGGCTGGCATCACCACTCCTATTTCTCTCAGATATAGACCTAGTAGTGATGTTGCTGGATCATAGGGTATTTTTATTTCCAGTTTTTTAAGGAAGCATCTTACCATTTTCCACAGTGGCTTTACCATTTTACAGTTCTACCAGCAGTGTAGTATCAGCACTGGACTAACTGCAAAGTTAGTAGTTCCAGCCCACCAACTTCTCCTCAGAAACCTTACACAGGGTCAATTTGAGTCAGAATTAACTCATTGGCACTGAACAACAGCAACAACAACCAGCAGTGTGTTAGGGTTCCAGTCTCTCTATACTCTCTCCAGCATTTATTATGTTCTGGTTTTTTAACTTTGCAATCAACACTGGGGTGAGATGATACCTCATTACTGTTTTGATTTTCATCTTTCTAATGGCTCATGATTGTGAACATTTCTTCATGTATTGTTTGGGTGCCTGAATGTCTGTTTTGGTGAAGTGTCTGTTCATATCTTCTGCTTATTTTTAAAGTGGATTTTTTGTTGTTGTGGTGTTGAAGTTTTCTATAAATTTAAGAGATTATTCCTTGTCCAATATGTAATTGCCTAATATTTTTCCTAGTCTGTAGCTTCTCATTTTACTCTTTTGTTGAAGTCTTTTGATGAACATAAACTACTTTATCTTATGTGTGTGTATTTTTACATTATATTTGATAGTATGTTTATGCCATATATTATGGCTCCTAATTTTGCTCCTATTTGTTTCTTTGATCATTTTTATAGTTTTAAGTTTTACATTTAGGTCTTTGAACCATCTTCAGTTAGTTTTCTTATATGGTGAGACATGGATCCTGTTTCAATTTTCTGCAAAGGGGTATCCAGTTTTGCCGGCGTCATTTGTAAAAGAGACTGCCTTTTCCTCATTTAGTGTATTTTTGTCCTTTGTCAAAGATCACCTGTGGATGGATTTACTTCTAGGTTCTCATTTCTGTTCCAATGGGCTGTGTCTGTCATTGTACCTGGCTGTTTTGACTACGGTGGCTGCATGGTAGGTTTTGAGATTGGGAAGTATGAGGCCTCCTACTTTGTTTTTCTTCTTTAGTAGTGCTTTGCTTATCTGGTGTCTCTTTCCTTTCCATATAAAGTTGATTTTTGTGCATGTGTGTTTAAATAATGATTATGGTATTTCTGCTGCTTTAGTGTTTACTACGACTTTGTCATTTTCTTTTTTATTTTTGTGCGAATGCTTATTAATTTTCCATGAGGTTATTCTGAAATATGTTATTGTCTTCCCAAGTTTAACACAGTCTGTTCTATCTTGACATTGTCTTGATCTTCTCTCCATTGGAAGTTCTGAAATGATATCATTTATTCTCTCTTTTTGCATTGTAGTTAGCATCATTTGAAAATTGACATTTCTGTTTCCCTTTTTCCAGTCTTGTAGGTATATTTTACTTTTGATATTTCTGTATCAGGGTTGATTATCAGGTGATGTTGTTGTGTGTCTTAATCTCTGCATTTTGTCTGCCCTTGTTGGTTCTCTAAGCCAAAGAACTAACTTTAGCTTTTATTGTAAGGTTGATCTGGTTTTTACAATTTCCCTTTATTTTTTATTATCTTTGAATGTCCTAATTTTGCTTTCATATTTGAGGATAAATTTTTTCTGGATATATTATTCTTAGTTGACATTTGTTTTATCTCATGGTTTCCTATTTGTCATCCTGTGCCTTCTTAACTACATGGTTTCTGCCAAGAAATTAGAGCTTAGTCTCTGATTCTCCCTTGTAGGTAACTTTTTATTTTTGTCTATCTGCTTTCAAACTTATTTTATTATCTTTGGTATTGGAAATTTAGATTACAATAAGTCTTGATGATTGTCTTTTGGGGTCTATTCTATTTGGCGTTCATTGAGTTGCTTGACTATATATCTTCTCATCTTTCATAATATTAGGGAAGCTTTTAGCACAACAAATCTATAATTTTCTCAGTGCTTTTTTTTTTTCTTGTTCTGGAATTCTGATTACACATTGGGCTATTCCTCTTGATGGTGTCCCACAAAATTCTTAGGCTTTCTTCATTTTGTGTGTGGGTGTGTTGCAAAAATATGTGGTACCAACTATTCCTCCAAACAACACTTTCTCCTTCTCATCTGATTTTGATAATTCACTGCAATGTCCACATAGAACTCAGACACCATACTCACAGTTATGGGGTTTATCAGGGAAATTAGTCGGTTACAATTCAGGGTCAGAAATACTTAGGACACAAATGTTGCAGTCAGGACAGACTCTTTTCGGCCGTGCTCACAGACAGGCCTCCCTCTGCCTGGGCAATTTTACAAAGCTCTTTTAGGGCTGCTGATAAATGCCTACATGAGACACCATTCCACCATAAGCATCAGACTGAAAGCACGTGGCTCTAGCTCCATGGGTCAGCAAACCTAGCTCCCCAATTAAGTGACTCTAGGCACCGCACTCTACAAGCAAGCATCTGGTCCAAAGTCACTCAGTTTTACTTGCTCCATGAATTGCAAGTCCACTGCTCTGTCTCATTCTGTGATTATTGGTTCAGTGGCAACTGCTCTTCTGGTGTCAATTTTCCGTTCCTGAACTGAGGAGGTTCGATGCACAGGCATCCCTGGGTCCAGAGGACATGCTCCCCTGCTGATTCCTCTTATTTAATGGCAATGAGATGCCCACTCCTCCTTCTGACATGACTCATTTTTAACTCAGCAGGATGGTAACACTGACTAATCCTTCATTAGATTTCCAAGTTTTATCAATCACAATCCTGCTAACAATCACCCACAAGTGAATTATCAGTATCTTCCCCCATCTACTCTTACCCAGACCAATCAGGGAAAAAATAGTTGCTTCATGAGAGTTTACAAAGACTATGACTAGAAGAGACATTAAATATTTCACTACACTACAGTTGCTCTTTTTTTTTTGGATTGTTTGTCTAACAAATTCATATGAAAAGATTTGTCTCCAATCTCACTAATTCTGTCTTCCATTGAGGTCACTGATGTGGTGGCTGGTGCGGTCCTGGGCAAGATTAGAACACTGCTTGCAGTAATTCAAGATGGCCATACTGTCCTAATGAGCAACTTAATGCTCTTGTTCATTGTTTTTCATTCAGTCTTTTCTTCTCATTGTTATTTTATCTACTTCTTTATGCTTTTCTTTGAAGCTTTGGGTTCCATACCCCTTTCACTTGGTTTCTCAAGTCTTTGTTGTAGAGGTTTGGGCTAGGTTTTTTTTGCTAGTCAAACATCTTGGATCTTCCTCTGGAAGAGGGGAGTTTGAGAATTAAGGAACAGGGAGACTTCAGAAAGGAAACATCAGTATGGTGCTGGTAATAGATCCTGAGATGAAGAGTATTGTGCTGGAGGTTTTTTGGAAGTCTTTTTAAGATCAACACCAGTGAAGGGGGTGGGAAAGAAGCAGCACTGAGCAGAGGGAGAAGTTGAACTGAGAAGCAATCTTGATTGAGGCCTCAGATTATATATGGGGCTTCTGAAGCTAGAATGGCCCTTTAGAGATGTCCTGTGTTGGGGTGAGGGAACCAGGCTTTTGTATCCCGTATTGGTTAGGCATGAGATGCAGTCTGCCTTAGGAAGAGGGTGTGACTTTGGGTGAGACAATTTGTTTCAGCTGAGGTCATGCCCAAACTTGATTAACAGCTTCAGGCTATCTCCTTGCAGCACTCTGGCAGTTGGAGGTAAGGAGGACAGGTAAGTCCTTCGTTCCTGAAGGGGCAATATATTTGAGTGTCCACACAGTCCACCCTTCATGCCTTTCAGGGGCACTTCTTTGTATATATTCTGGAACAAATTTCTGTAGGATTTAGTGTGCGTCTGTTCCTGGGGAAGTGGGGCAAACTATAGCCCCTTCCACTGCAGCTGGTCTTGGGCCATAACAATCTATTTTATATTTGTTTCACCATCAGCTACTACCTCTGCTGGTCTTGGAGGCTTACTTGATACTTGATCTTCTCTCTGAAGATCTTAGCCTCTTGTCACTATACTCTCTTATAAGAGGGCTCCTACTTTTGTCAATTTACTGTTAAAATTGGATAAAAGGCTACTAAGAAATTGTTAAGTGAATCACTTGGGTGCAAGCATATTCTCCTCTGCGTCCATTCTGTAACAGCAGTCCCCACTCCTCCTAAACATCATGGTCAATTCTCCCCACCAAGATGGTGGCTCTTCTTGACTGTTCATCTTTGCACCCAAGAAGACCAAAGTGCTTACTGACAGCTGTGGCTTTATAGTCCAATGGGACTTTTGTTGGGTCCTCTGGTAGAGACATCCCTCCTTTGAGGAGTTCAAGAATTGCTGAGATGGAAACACAAATTTTCCAAATAGGACTCTGGAAGTTTTGTTACCTGGGGGCACTCCTGTTTCTATTCCCTGGTTCCTGGACCCATGTGTTATTCCTATATGAGTTAGGGCACCATATAAATGTCACTGATTTGTCTTAGAGGAAGTCACCTCATCCTTGTGAAGTATCATTTCCAAGCTGGTGCCTTAGCTATACTTTTTTTTTTTTTGTAT
>NW_006408527.1:4736266-4774788 GCF_000296735.1 Chrysochloris asiatica | reverse complement strand
TTTGGTAGTCTGTGTATTCCCTGGATTAGAGCCCTCACATTTGTCCCTACTTTTTAGTTGATGGCCTTCATAATTTGGGGATTCACATTTAGGTCTTTATTCCATGCTGAGTTGGATTTTGTATAAGGTGTGACATAAAGGTTTTGTTTCAGTCTTTTACATATTGTTTTCCAGTTCTGCCAACACCATCTGTTGAAGAGACTATCCCTTCCCCATGCAATATGTTTAGATACTTCATCAAAAAACAGTTGGCTGTATGTGGATGGGTTAATTTCTGTATTCTCGATTCTGTTCCATTGATCAATGTGTCTTTCATTGTACCAGTACCAATTTGGTTTGACCACTGTAGCCATGTAATAAATTTTGAAGTTGGGGAGTGAGAGGTTTCCAACCTTATTCTTCTTCTTAAGCAGTACTTTGCTTATCTTGGGTCTCTTTCCTTTCCATATAAAGTTTGTAATTGTTCTTAGGTATACTTTTAAAGATCATTGCATCACTCCTGATGTGACAGTGTAGGATAAGCACTGGACTGCCAATCACAAGGTCAGCAGTTTAACCCCACCAACTCCTCCTCAGAAACCCCATATAATCGTTGCTGTGAGTCAGAACTGACTTGATGGCACAACAACAAAAAATAGAGAATGGTGGGTTTCTGCATGTGTTTTTGTCAGTTTCAGTTGAACTTGAGGATGACATAAAAATTAAACCCAAGGCAACAGAGTTCAGAGTTCTATATATCCTATGGGCTACACATATCTCCCAGATTTATTTTACTTTGTGTGTCCAGTTTTTAAAATTGAAAAATTCTTGAAAAACCAGAGGTTTGATTAACTCTAGGCTGATAGTCATGTGAGGCAGCAATGGTTGGGAGCGGAATGGTTTTGCCCCTAAGATGGCATGTCCTTCTTAGTCTGGTGACACTCTCTACCTCTCCCTATTTGAACCTTACCACTGCCTTCCAGGTCTCTGTAGGGACTTGAATTGGTGACCACTGGTTAGTTAGTTTGTGAATTGTGACACTGATTTAGCAATCACTGAACATGTCATTAGGTTTTCCAACTGCTGGATTCCCATGGAATTTGATGTTGTTGTTGTTAAGTGCCATTAAGTGTGTTCCAACTCATAGCAACCCTGTCTAGGGTTTCCGTGGCTGTAAATCCTTGCAGGAGCAGAAAGGAGAAATCTTTCTCCCTCTGGAATTTGATATTAGGTAACGAATTTGAAGACTTAATTGAAAATCTTCATACAGGAGTCCTGGTGTGGTGGTGTGGGCTAATGCGTCAGACTGCAAAGTTGTTTGAACTTCAAGGTCAGCAGTTCAAGCTCACCAGCTTTTCCTTGGAAACCCTTTACAGGGTCGCTATGGATCGGAATCGACTCGATGGCACGTAACAACAACAGCAACACCTCTAGGTCCTGAGTAATGATAATGAGCAGAAGGGATGTGCTCTCTCTTATATTCTAGTGGGTAGACTGACATTAAACAAGCCAATCAATAAATAAGCAAGATCATTTCAAACAGTTGTAAGAACTGTGAGGGAAATGAAGTAGGGATCCACGGAAGAGTGTGATTTAAGGGGCTAAGCGTGGGCCTGGAGGCTAAGAGCACTTCAGAAGAGGCCTTATGTATGTGGAAACTTAAATGACTAGAAGAAATCAATCCAGCAAAGAGCCTGGGGTTGGTGCTGACTCTGAGGTAGGACTGTACTCCAGGTGCTCAGACAGAAGGAAGGTCTTGCTAGCAAAGCCCAGGGAGGGTCGAGTCTGATGGAGTTAGGGAGTCAGGCAGGGCTTGCTCAAGGAGAACTTTAGAGACCACAATGCCTTAAATTCCTAGGGATGCTGTGACAAAATACAAGATGAGAGACTTTGAACAACAGAAATGTATGTTTCACAGCTCTGGAAGCCAGAAATCCAAATAAGGATCTCGTCCATCTGATTCCTTGGAGGGCTTCTCTTAGTTTCTGATGATGACTAGTGGTCTTTAGCATTCCTGGATTTGTAGATCACTCCAGCATCTTCCTAGTCCATCATATGAACATACTCTCTCTGTGTCTCTTCTCCTCTTAGCAAGGACACCACTCAGAACAGACGAGGGCCCACATTATATTGGTATGACCTCATGTAAGCTGATACCACCTTCAAAAGGGCACACTCATAGATACTGGGGGTTAGGACTTCAACTGTCTTTTGGGGGGACACAATTAAATCCATAATATATGGTGAGGAATTCGAATTTCATTTTGAAAAACGTCAAGTCACTGGAAGGTTTTTCATTGAGAGATGTATGATCTGATTTGTATTCTAATCAAGGCCAGTCTGGCTACTGTGCAGAGGATGGATTTTCAGGGGCCCAGGGCAGAAAGAAGCAGGGAAACCAGCTAGAGATGAGAAGAAAATACTTTGTAAAGTCAGGCATAGTCCTCTGGAAGGGCTTGTGATCCAGTTAGGAAAATAGGATGTGTGTACATATGTGTGTGCATACACACACATAAACACACATTCTCTTAACATATACACATGCAATAGGTACGACCCACTTAGCATATGCACATGCGTTAATTAAGAATGCATTTCACAGGGATTCCTGGTGTGGCACTGTAGGATCAGCACTGGACTGCCAACCACAATGTCGGTGGTTCAAACCCACCAGCTGCTTCTTGGAAACAGGGTCTCTGTGAGTCGCAACAGACTCAATGGCACTTACAACAGAAACAGTAACAGCAATGCAGAAAGAGTGAGGAGAACATAACTGGGCATTGCTCCGGCAGGCGGGGTAGGAGACAAAGGGTGAGCAGAGGAAGTCAGTCTAGAAGGGCACTGACCAACAAGGGAACTAGGCAATTGAAATGAGACCAGTGCAACTGAGCAATGAAATTTTAAATTTAATTTCAACTTACACTTAAAAAAATTAAAGCAATGAAGCAACAAGGATCCTTCTTTTTTTTTTTTTCTTTCCCTGTGAAACAAAACATTGTTGTTTTAGTATGATTACATTTCACATTGTTGTTGTTGTTGTTAATGTTTGACATTGTGTTGTCGGTTCCGACTCACAATGACCCTACAAAGGGTTTCCGAGGTTATAAATCTTTACGGGAGCAGAAAGCCTTATCTTTCTTCCGCAGAACCGCATTTCACATTAACCCCTGAAAAATCAGTACCCAATCTGAGATATGCTGTGTGTATAAAAAATATATATTAGATTTCAAAGATTTAGCACAAAAAGTAAAATACCTCGCAGATAATTGTTATATTGATTTCATGTTGAAGAGTGACTCTGTAGGATAAACACTGGACTGCAAATCACAAGGTTGACAGTTCAAGCCCACCAGCTGCTCTGTGAGTGAAAGATGAGACTTTCTGCACCTGCAAAGATGTACAGCCTCGGAAACCCACTACAGGGTCACTGTGAGTCAGACCTGACTTGACAGCACTTCACAACAACAATATACTTTGGATCTATGGGCAAAATAAAATACATTATTAAAATTAGCTTCACTTTAAAAAAAAAAAGTAATAAACTTTATAAAATCTGGCTACTAGAAAAGTTCACATTTCATATGTGGTTTCCTTTATATGTATATTGGGCAGGTTGGGAGAGGAGGAGGAGGTAGTTCTCCAGGTGAGAAGAGAGCAGGGCATGCTGGAAAGTGGGAAGGAGACAGTGATGGTGAGGAGTAAAGAGAAGAGTGTGAGATGAAGTGAACAGCAAACCAACTTCAGGAGTCAGGGCACTGGTAGTTCCTCAAGGGATTTAGGGCATGGAGTGCCATGTTTGGATGTGCAATTGTTGTTTTGTTTTAAAATTGTGGTAAATAAGTATGCTGCAAAACATTTGCTGTTTTTACTAACTGTGAGGGTTGGAAATATAAAGGTAGACGTTTTGTAGCAAAAGGAGGGGAGTGATTAACTTTGAAGTCTAGGAGCAGAGGTCCCTGGGACCATCAAGAGAGAAGAGCAGAGAGTGGGACCCTATCCAGAGAAGCAGTGACGCTAGAGATAGAGGCAGAGAAGATGACGTGAAGAGATGGAGCAGCTGGGGACTTTAGACCCAGAGAGGGAGAGAGGCTGTGTACTGATGACCAGGGGGTAGGCTTGCAGGGTATACCCTTTGGTTGGTTGATGATGCATGGAGGGGATTGTAACCATGGCAATGAAATGATATACGATAGGATGAATGTAAAGCTAATGTTCTCCCATGGTAACTATCACATATTTCACAATAAAACATTTTTAAAAAAGAATTGCTGTTTCAACATTATTAACAGCATAGTGGTTACGAGTCAGGCTACTAACCTCAAGATCAGTGGTTCAAAACTACCAGATGTTCCACAGGAGGATGATGAGGTGTTCTGCTCCCGTAAAGATTTACAGCCTCAGAAGTGCTATGCAGGATCACTATGACTTGGAACCAACTCCATGGCACATAACCACTACCACCACCAACATGTACAATTGAGTGACATTAATTACTTTCATCATGTTGTGCAAACATGCTCAGGATTGCAGTTTTCAATGATCTGTTCCCCTTAGGAGCCCTGGTGTGGGTCCTAATATGGATAATGCACTAGACCACAAGGTTAGTTTGAACCTCAAGGTTGGTGGTTCAAACCCACCAGTCGCTATGTGGAAACCTGATACAGGGTTGTTATGAGTCAGAACTGGCTAGAGTCAACAGCACTTAGCAACTTAACAATTTGGCTTCCTTTTTATGTCTATTAGGCTGTGCTGTTCTAGAGGGCCAAGTTGAGGAGGGCCTGTGATTTCTCATTTGATCATTTGGAATTGGCTTTCAATCAATGTCCTCAGGGTACTTAGTGATTGTATGTGCCAGCTCATTCTTCATAACAGTAATAAAATCCACTAACCACTTCCTCTGCACAGTTTGTCTTACTGTGGTGTCTTACATGCTGCTAAGTTTGCGATGTTACTGGAAACTCTGTCATCCTTCTCACACCAGCCGGCTCATTCTTGGTGGACAGGTTTCAGCAGATCTTCCAGACGGACTAGGAAGAAAAGCCTGGAGGTCTTCTTTTACAAACAAGCCAATACAAATCCTGTGCATCACAGCAAAATACTGTTCAATATAGAAATAGGTAATGTTTCGCTCTGTTGTATACGAAAGTGAATAAACCATTATCCACACTCCTGTTATATTAAAATGCTGTCCAAGTCCATGGCTGATGACAACATTGAGTGTGCATGTGAAATTATTCTGTTGAACAGATGAATGACAGTGGATTATGTGGCAAATCATTTGTAGATCAACCATCACTCTGCCTATACAATAATCCATGACACACTTGGTTTTTGAAAAGTTTGTGTAAGATGGGTGTGGAAACAACTCACAAAATAGCATAAACAGAAGTGTTTGGATATCTGTAAACAAAATTTGGACCGATACTCGAAGAAAGGCAAAAGTTTCTTTAAAAAAATCATTACTGGTGATGAGACATGGATTCATCACCATGAGCCTGAAAATAAATGGTAGACTATGGAATAGAAACATCCTCAGTAGCTGACCAAGAAAAAGCTCAAAAGTCAGTCATCAAAGCTCCCTTCTAAGACTGAGACTAAGGGGAATACACAAGCAGGCATGTGGTCTTGCTGGTAACCATGTTGGTCTATCAATAAGGGGAAGTGGGGAAAAAACAGCAATTAGTGAGCTAAGTCCGATCGCGTTCAATAGACTCTTGTCAACCTGGGTCGAGGCCTGGTTGGCCAGCAGTATGGTGAGACCTGGGACTCCTGGGCCCAGGGACAGGGACATGGCCACAGAGGACTAGAGCAGAGAGTGTAGCGTCCAGCTGATATGAAGTGAGGGGAGATGCACAAGAACATCCATACTTGCTGATAGTACCCACTTGACCTGGCTTCAATGGCTGGATGATCAGAACTCGACTAGAGGAAGAAAGAAGAGGAAAAAAAGAATAATCTAATACAATTTGATGAACTTGCCCTATACTTATGTATGTAGTAGCCTTAAAAGAGGGAACGGATCTTTACAGCGAGGATCATTCCCACCCCCTCAGTACACAGGGTTGACAGGGATAGGCAACTTAGACATTGGCTACCCAAAATGGGGGCACTACAAAGGTAAGAAGTGACTGGCTTAGAGCTTTCAAGAGGGAGCCTAGTTCCAGAGGGTGTGGGGGAAGGTAGAATCTCCACTGAGTGGTTTCCAACCTGTCTGGACAGGGCTGTTGAAATGAGATGGGGATAAGACTCTTGTGGTTCAGTAGTGAATAATTGCTATCAGGTCTGACTGTGAGTGTTGCAAATGTAAAGGTAGACATTTTGTAACAAAAGGAGGGGAGTGGTTGATTTTGCAGTCCAGGAGCGGAGGTCCCTGGGACCATCAAGGGAGAAGAGCGGAGAGTGGGACCCTATCCAGAGAAGCAGTGACACCAGAGATGGAGGCAGAGATGATGACGTGGAGAGATGGAGTGTCTGAGGACTCTGGACTTAGGGAGGGAGGACTGTGTGCTGATGCCTGGGGGGCAGGGTTGTGAGGTGTATCCTTTGGTTGTTTGAATGGCTATATATTCCTGAGTGCTTCGATGTATATCAAAAAAAAAAAAAAAAAGAGAGAGAGAGAAAAAAAGAGGGAATGGAAGCAAATGCTTTTGAATGATGATGAATGGAGGGGATTGTAATCATTGCAATGAAACAAAATATGATAGGATAAATGCAAAGTTGATGTTCACCCTTGTAAACTATCAAAGTCATCCATCAGACTGGTTACAGTTTTCTGGGATTCTCAACAGCCAGTATTGGAACACTATCAGGAAAAAGGCTCAACAATCAACAGTGCTTGTTACAGTGAGATGTTCACTGAAGATCTGAAGCCTAAACTTCGTATTAAATGGAGAGGACTACTATCCAAGGGCTTTGTGTTCTTGCGTGACAGTGCACATCCACACACCTCTGTCCACTCTGTTGACACTCTGCAAAAATGTCCATTTGAGGCATTAAAGCATCCTCCCTATAGTCCGGATCTTGCTGCATCAGACTTTCACCTGTTTGGTCCCCTAAAAGCAGCCTTTGGAGGACAAAGATTCACTTCTGATGAAGAAGTGAAGACAGTAGTGCATTTGTGGCTTTCAGCTCAGCCTAAACCATTTTATAATAAGGGAATATGAAAGCTTGTTGACAGAAGGACAAAGTGTATTGAAAAGCAAGGAAAGTGTGTTGGAAAATGATGTATTTGTCTTTTCTTAAAAGTTGATTAGAATACATTCTACAGCCAGAGTGCAGATAATTTCTGACTCACCCTCATATATAGTCACCAAGAGTTAGAGCATACTCGAGGAACACTAATGTCAACAACCATTCAATTAGCTCACATGTATTAGTGATACCTTGACCTGGATACTACTCAAAGCATTCACTTTGTATAAACACCTCCACACTTACTCTTCAAAGCAATATATGTTGTTATGGTTGTGTGCCATGGAGTCCGTTCCGACTCATAGCGACCCTGTACAGGGTTCCTGAGGCTGTAAATCTCTATGGGGGCAGAAAGCCTCATCTGTCTCTCACGGAACAGCTGGTAGTTTCGAACTGCTGACCTTGTGGTTCGCAGCCCAATTCGTAAGCACTACGCTACCAGAGCTCCTTCAAAGCAATATATAAGGTCTTTAAAATGCAAAGTCTGATGTGATTCATCAAATGGGTTGTGTTCCCTATTTCTGGTGACTAGGATCAGCAATGGACTCAAGTGTTGCATTGATTTTGAGACTGACACAGGACCCGACAGGGCTTTGTTCTATTGTGAATGAAGTCACTATGAGTTGGTACTGACTCGATGGTACTTAACAACAGGACTAGCAAAGCAAGACTCTGGAAGGCGAGAAAGGACTGGTGTCGGAGGTAAATGGAGGATGGAGAAAATGTCAAAGTGAAGTCCATTCTGGGATTAGATTGTGTTGAGACTAAGCCTTAGTCCTCTTGACTCTCAGAATTGGAGGTAGGATGGGTGGTGGTACATTAGAAATGTCAAACTGAAGATGAAAGTGAGCCATCCCAGAACAATACCACATTATTTCCCACCTTAAACTATGAAAAGAAAATGTACTCTTTATTAAAATAAAATTGGACTCTAGCCCAACACTCACAAACACCAATTTCCCTGCTCTTCCTCATCTTTGTGCCCACTTTCAGGTTAATTTCCCACTATGATCTGTTGCAGTGAAACCTGTGAAAGCCGGAACTTCATGAGTCTCCCTTGTTTTCTAGGTCTCAAAAGTTTCCCACCTCTGACAGAATGCAGTCTTCCCTTTTTTGTATCACTCTCTACTAGTGGAAGATGTTTGAGTTTTCTTTCACGGACAGATTTTCACTTTATACAGGTTGTGGCTTCCACAGATTTTGCTGTATTATATACCAAACCAAAAGAACCAGGCCTGTCGCTGTTGGGCTGACTCCAACTCTTAGTGATGCTTTTGATTACAGCAGCTAAGTGCTTAATCACTACACTACCGGACTTCTGTTATTATACACAGTGACCTTAATATGCATACATGGGCTCACACACAGACCCAGACACAAGCACGTGAGTCAAAGAACTTCTTTCTTTCCTGCTAAAATTTCCACCTTCAACCATTGTATCCAGAGTGACTGACCCTTGTTGGGTCAATGACAGTGACTTCCTCTTATAACCTCCCAAACACAGCCAATACTTGCTCTTCAGTCCCCAACAGGACATCGGGGCAGAGGAAAAGGTGATGGAACAGCCTCTTGTCCATTTCTCCTCATTGTTACGGTGAGAGGACATTACAACTTCATTTCCTCTGCAAAGGGCAGGCAGGAGAAAGGAGCAGACAGACACACACACACAGGTGTCCCCTTCCTGACATGAATGGCTGGGGACACAGTCTACCCATCCCCCGACTCTCTCCTCAGCTGCTTTCAGAAGTCAGTTGATTTGTCATGCCAACCTCTTTGTTTGGGATACCACTTGCCTTAGCATTTTTGCTGACCTTTACAGGATATGTATGGAGACTTTACCTGGGCACTCTGAGTGCAACCAGCATGGAACAGTATTTATCATATTAAATTGAACCAAATGAAGCAGTCAATAAGCAACCGTTCTTTCTTTCTTTAATTGTTAGTAAGTGTATACATTCTTGGTGTGGCACTGTGGGTTAATGCACCAGACTGCAAAGTCATTTGAACTGCAAGGTCAGCGTTTCAAGCTTATCAGCTGCTCCTCCAAAACCCTAGACAGGGTCACTATGGGTTGGAACCAACTCAATGGCACTTAACAACAACAAGAACAAGTATATATGTAACAAATTGTTAGCCTATTCAACACGCTACCCAAATGGTAATTTCATAAATTTGAAGCTAATAATACCTGAAATGTTGTAAGCCTAGTGTGAGTTCCTCAGATTTAATAAAGATGGCTGATGATACAGTATAATGCCAAGCTCCTCAGGATTTTTTTTTTTTTTTTAATAAATTTTATACTTTGTGTTTCTTTTTTTTTCAGAGACTAGAAAGAGAGATAGAAGTGTAGAGAGCAAACCCCACTGCCATTGAATCCGAATGGGCCTTATAGGAGAGAACTGAGGTTCTGAGGCTGTAATCTTTACAGAAGGAGACGGCCACATCTTTCTTCTGGTGAGTGATTGGTCAGTTCGAATCACCAACCTTTGGGCTAGTAGCCAAGCACATAACCACCGGGGCTCTTGCAAAGGACATAGACCAATAATTTTAGGAGGTAAATTCATGATAAAAATGATGTCTGAATTATGAACATGGTTTGTTGTTGTTGTTAAGTGCTATCAAGTCAGTTCCGACTCATAGTGACCCCATATAGGATTTCCAAGGAGCTACTGGTGAGTTTGAACCACCGACCTTGTGGTTCAAACTGACCTTGCCATCCAGTACTTTATTCCACAGTGCTACGCCAGGACTTGGTAGGAATTGGCAAAGCACGGCTTTATCAGATAATTAAGAGAATTAAATAAATGGAAAAGTCAATGAAGATAAGTGATGAAAAGAGACTGAAGATGCTTAAGGCAACATAGTCAAGGGGTGAAAATATTTCTGTCTCTTTTCATTTACATTCTGGGGTTCTATGGGTGATGGAGAGTCCATGTGACAGTGGCTTTGCTGTCTGGTGGCCTTGCTTCCACGATCCCCAAACCAAAACTGAGACAGTTATCAATGAATTGGGTCTGAGTCATGGCACCATGGGTTTTCATGGTTGAGACCTTTTGGAAACAGAGCATCAGGCCTTTGTGCCTTGGGGTAGATTCAAGCTGTCAATCTTTTGGCTCATTTTTGTTGGTGCTAAGTGCTGTCAAGTAGGTTCCGACCCATAGTGACCCTGCTTAGGGCTCCCGAGGAGTGGCTGGTGAGCTTGTAGCTGAGTGCTTATCTATTTGCACCACCCAGGAACTCCTTCCTGAGGAGATGGGTAATTTCCAGTCCTTACTGGACACCCTCTCCACTAGCCATGTAAATGAGATCAGTGGAGAAACACAAGGCAAGAGAGCCGAGTAAGACCAGCTGTTGAATCAAGTGGTTGTACATAGGTTTGGCTGTGATGGAATGAAGAATCAGATCATCACTGTTCACAGTGTATCAGAGAGGGGCCATTTTGTCAGGAAGGGACCCTTAGGTGAGGGCACTCAGCTGCTCAGCAAGTGGGCTTTCCCATCACTTATGGTTTGATTTTTAAGATTACTTGGTTAATCTTTTATTAGGTAATTGGCAGCTAACCATAAAACCTTACTTTTGTAGAATTCCAATCCTTAAATTATGTACTTTCTTTTCACTTGGCCACTGAGTTTCTTTCATTCTCTTGTAACTTAGCACGTGTTTTCTAAAATCTGGCACTGTGCCAGAATACAAATCTTGCCCTGGTGAAGTCCAATGTGAACATATTGAACAAAACAACCAAGACAGTTTGTTAAGGTGCAAGAATACCTTAAGCATTCTAGGTATGTTCAACACCCTGCCCCTGTCACCCAGGGGGCCACAAGGACAGTCACAGTGACTGGGAAGAGTGCAGGAGTATCCTGAAGAGGATCAACAGCAGAAATCCAGAGGCTAGTCAGACTATGAGAGTGAAGAACAGATAGTGTATCTGAACAAGGGAATGAGAGAAGGTAGGCTATTTTTGCTTTTATGGAAACCAGTTGTCATTGATTCAGCTGTGACTCACAGTGAACCCATGTGTGTTAGAGTAGAATTATGAGCCACAGCATTTTCAATGGTTGATTTTTTGAAAGGAGCTCACCAGGACTTTCTTCTGAGGTAGCCTCTGAGTGGACTTGAACCTCCAACCTTTCAGTTGGCAGTCAAACACTTTAACCATTTGCACCACCCTGGGACTCAATGACTTTCTGGCTAATTAAGAAACATACTCCTAACACAATGCGGGGAATAAGAAAAGTAAAAACGAATGCACAGAGCTGGGACTAGGCTGGAGAGAGGGAGGCAATTGGTGACTCCAATTTTAAGGAGGTGCTTGCCCAGCCTGGGAGTGAGTACCTCCTTAAAGTCTGTGCCCTGCTTCAGGCTCCCTGCTCTGTGGTCCCAGCTCTGGGCATTGGCTTTTACTTTGCTTAGTCTCTGCATTGTTGTAGGAGTATGTTTCCTAATTAACAACAAGTAATTGGATCCTTCACTCATTGCTTAACTTATTGCTTATTAAGGGATTCTCAACATTCGACAGGTCTTGGTGAAACAGACCCCAGAAACCATTTAGGAGTTAGAGTGGGCTTAGTCACTAAGTGTTAAACCCCTAAGTGGTGGTTATGTGCTGTGGAGCCGGTTCCAACTCATAGCGACCCTGCATAGGGTTTCTGAGGCTGTAAATCTTTATAGGAGCAGAAAGTCTCATCTTTCTCCTGCGGAACAGCTGGTGTTTCAAACTGCTGACCTTGCAGTTCGCAGCCCAATTTGTAACCACTACGCTACCAGAGCTCCTTAAAGTACTTAGTCATAAACTCTTTCTGATCTTCAGAAAGAAGATAGATCCCTTTCCCATTCCTGCACTTGACTTAAATTGCCTTGCTGTACTTGGCTCAGCCCTGCTAGTGAAAGGGAGTGCATAAATGGACTGATGTACAATAAATACGAACCCAATTCTAAAATTAAGTTGAGCTTTATTTAAGAAGTCACCTTTCAATCAGAGGGTTGTTAAAACAATTTACATAAAATGAAAACTTGTCCCAAGATGCAGGAAAGAAAAACAGCAACAAAAAGGCACCTCTTAGAAATGAGTCTTAGCAGCCCCTGGAGAATATCCACAGAAGGAAGACTATGTTCATCTTTCAGAGCTGCATATAATATTATAATCTAGCTTCTGGTGAGAGAGGGGATTTAGGGAGTCCCATTTTACAACAGCACACATTTGGAAAATCACCAGCTAGCCTGAAGGGTGGAGTCCTGGGGTGACATGTGGGTTAATGCACTGGACTGCAAAGTCAGTTTGAACCATGAGGTCGGTGGTTCAAGCTCACCAGCCACTCCTCAGAAACCCTATGAAGGGTCACTATGGGTCAGAAATGACTCGATGACACTTAACAACAACAGTCTGAAGGGTATGAAAACAGAACTTTTTGTGCAATCGGTTCATACAAAAATTAAGCCAGCTTTTAACTCACCTAACCTGGTGTGACAGTGTAGGATAAATACTGGACTACTAACCACAGGGTGGCAGTTCAAACCCACCAGGAACTCCTGGGAAACTATACAAGGTCACGATGAGTCCAACAACACTTAACAACAACAACAAACCAATGTTTGCATGTGAGTGAACATTGGGCAATAAATAAGGAAGACCAGAGAAGAAATGATGCATTAGAATTATGATGTAGGAGAGGAATATTAAAAGTATCGTGGACTGCCAGGTACTTCTTCCAAATCTGTGTTGGAAGAAGTATAGCCAGAATGCTCCTTAAAAGCAGGAAGGGCAAGAGTTCATCTCTCATATTTTAAACATGCTGTCAGGAGGGGCCAGTCCTTGGAGAAGGACATCATACTTGCTAAAGTGGAGGGTCAGCAAAAAAAAAAGGGAAGACCCCCAACAAGTTGTATTGACACAGCAGCAATGTAGCAACAATTGTGAGGATGGAACAGGACTGGGTATGTTTCATTCTGCTGTGCATAGGGTCATTATGAGTCAGAACCAACTCCACAACACCTAACAACAGCAACAACAACAATCAAAGTATAGAGCAATCTGTAAATTATATCAATTCTAAATCCAGCTCTGCTATTGGTTATCTCTGTGACTTTAGGAAAGTCACTTCCTCTCTTTAGGACCTCAGTTTTCCTGTCTATAAAATGGGTGGAAGAGCCTATTGGCACAATAGTTAAACCCTCAGCTGCTAAGTGAAAGTTAAACACTGAGCGCTAAGTGGGATAAAAACCAGGAGATCTACTTCTGTGAAGACTGTAACCAAGAAAACCCTATGGAGCAATACTACTAGGTCACATGGGATGACTATGAGTTGGAATAGACTTGACAGTACCCAGTAACAACAACAACAAAACAGGTGGGTTGGACTAAAATGATCCTCATTGAGCTTTGTTGTTGTTAAGTGCCGTGGAGTCAGTTCTGACTCATAGAGACCCAGTATAGGGTTTCCATGGAGCGGCTGGTGAGCTTTAATCGCCAACCTTGCAGTTCAAACAGACCTGGCAGTCCATCGCATTAACCCACAGTGTCACACCAGGACTCTTTCACTGAACTTTAGTAATCTACAATTAGGACAATTGGGAAATTAGGAAACAATCAGAAATCTCATGGAAAAACTAATTTGGGACTCAGCATTCCAGTCTTTCAAAGCCTTAAGATCTAGTGGATTCTATAGACTACAGAGTTGTGGGGCCACTGAAAGGCCAGATAGTAAAGTGACTTTCATACTGAGTCCTCACCCACATTGGAATAGCCCCAACATGCTATCTCAATCAAGGGTATGCTTCTAAACCACTTAACCAAGAACATTCTAAACAACTTGACCAAGTTGCTCTAAGTTCTTCCATTCCTTTTTTAAAAAAAATCTATTGTGAATTGAGTAAAAGTTTACAAAGCAGATACTGGTTTTACATTCAAACAAATCCTACACTTTTTTTCATCGCAATGACTACAACCCCCTCCATGTACCATCACTTATCTCACTTCCTCCCTGCACTTCTTGGTTTCATTCTTCCTTCTTTATCAACCCTTCTGAATTTTGTCCTTAGGTAAATGCTGCCCTTTTGATCTTGACTGGTTGACCATTCTATGGTGTGTGCACCTCAATAGTGTTGCTGTCCCCCATATATCTATGTATTGCTTGACTGAAAATTGAGCTTCAAACAACAGAAGTGAGTTCAGTTCCAGACCTGAAAGATGACCAAGGGCCATCGTTTTAGAGTTCCACTAGTGTCCATCTGACCAGTAAATCTGGTCTCTCTCTCTTTTTTTTTGTAATCATTTTATTGTGAATTGAGTGCAGGTTTACAGGGCAGATCATCAGTTTTACATTCAACAAATCCTATACCTTGTTTCATTACAAGGATCTCTGGTAGTGTAGTGGCTACAAATCAGGCTGCGAACCTTAAGGTCAGCAGTTCGAAACTACCATCTGTTCCACAGGAGAAAGATGTGGCTTTCTGCTTCTGTAAAGATTTACAGCCTTGGAAAACCTGTACAGGGTTGCTGTGGGTTAGAATTGACTCGACAGCACTTAACAACAAACAACATGTACATCTGCTAACAGTATTTCTTTCTATTCACTTTAGCTCTTTTTTTATTTTTTATTTTTTATAAACAGTCGGGCATGTATAATAATTTACACCACTAAAGGGCGTATTCTGCAAGTCTGCCTCCTGGCTCCCAGCTCTAAGTCCCTCTCTTCCCCTGAATCTAGAGTCCTCATGTCTGCTTCCATCTCTGGTGTCACTGATTCTCTGGATAAGGTCCCACATTCTGCATGTGCATGTCTCCCTTGATGGTCCTAGGGTCCTCTGCTTCTGGACTGTAAGATTAACTACTCCTCTCTGTTGGTATTTAGAGCTACTACCTCCATAAGTATAGGTCAAATTCATCAAATTGTAGCAATTTACCCTCATTTCCTTTATCAAAAATTAATTTTTTTTTTTTTTTTTGGTCTTCCTCTAGTCAAGTTCTGATCATCATGCCATCGAGGCTAGGTTAGATGGGTACTATCTGAAAGTTTGGGTGTTCTTGTGCATCTCCCCTCACTTCACATCAGCTGGATGCTTCACTCTCAGCTCTACCCCTGCGTGGCTATATCTTTGTCCATGGGCTCCGGTGTCCCCAGATCACACTACACTTTGGACCAACCATCCCCTTTTTCTCTCTCTCATCTCTAGGTCAATGGGAGTCCATGGAACCTGGTCAAACTCAGCCCATTTCTTCATTGCTGCCTTTCCCCCTCTTCCACTCCCCAGTAGACCAACATCATTGTCAGCAAGCTTGCATGCCTACTCATGTGTTCCCTTTGAGTTTCAGTCTTAGAGGGGGGAAAGTCTGGTCTTTTTTTTATGATTTTGAGTTTTGTTCCACATTGTTTCCCACACTATCCAGGATCATCTACTGTGAACCTTCTCAGAGCAGTTGGTAGTGGTAGCCAGACACCATCTAGTTCTTCTGTCAAACTCTACCATTCTTTCTTCATAAATCAGTTGCCATCAAACTGACTCTGACTCATGTCATAGAGCATATGTCATGCTCCACAGTGTTTCCAATAGCTGATTTGGTTTGGAATAGATCATCAGGCCTATGTTTTGCAGTAACTCTGGATGGACTCAAATCTTCAACCTTTCAGTTAGCAGCTGAGTGCATTAACTGCTAGTTTGTACCACCTGGGATGCCTCCTCTTCACAACATGTCTTAATTAGCAGGACTTTCCAGTTTACTTTGTGATGTTTTCTTCATCCTTCTGATGATTTGTGTGACTTTTCTGATGTCCCAAATGTATGGCATTTCCTTAGTCCTGTGTAATTTTAGGCATCATGTACAGAGCTAAGATGTGAGGGCAGTATGTTGATTTTACACATTTATGATCACCTGTTATCTATTTATTTATTTTGAGGAATAAAAAGAGGGTGTTTTTAATTTTGGAAGCTTTCAAATCTACAGAAAAATTGTGTAAGCCCCACTCTATAATTCATCTAGATTCACCAATTGCTAATGTTTTGCACAATGGTATACTTGCTTGCTCTCTCTCATTGACAAAGAAACGATTCCAATGCGTAGCGACCCTGCAGTACAGAGTCAAACTCCTCCAGAGGGTTCCCAAGGCTGTAAATCTCTGCAGAAGTAGACTGCCACATCTTTCTCCCACAGAACAGCTGGTGTGTTCCAACTACTGACATACCCGCTAACCTTTTGATTAGCAGCCAACTATTTTAACCACCTCTGCACCACAAGCTCTCCTTTCTCTCTCTATCTACTATACACAACACATGCACAGGGGGCTTCACAAAGTTTGTGGGAAAATGGAATTAAAATATAATGAAAATGTTTCCATTCACTTTTTGAAACCCCCTTGTATATGTGTGTATGGAGCTCTGGTAGTGTAGTGGTTACGAGTCAGGCTGCCAACCTCAGGGTCAGCAGTTCGAAACTATGAGCGGTTCTACAGGAGAAAGATGAGGCTTTCTGCTTCTGTAAAGATTTACAGCCTTGGAAACCTTGTGCAGGGTCACTATGAGTTGGAACCGACTCCACGGTACTTAACAACAACAACAACCCTATACATGCTGATAAACTCAATACATATACACATACACCTTCTGATTTGTTTTTGTGTGTGAAATCATTTAAGAGTCAATTGTAAACACTGTTACATTTTGTCCTAAAATACTTGAACAGGTATCTCCTAAACACAAGAGAATTCTCTTACACAAATACAGTATACTTATCACAATTTTATTAGTTAACATATACCCATATTCAAATATCTCCAAATATTTATAGTGCTGTGGGTTAATGTGCTGGACTGCAAAGCAGTTTGAACAGCAAGGTTGGTGCTTCAAGCTTAGCAGCCGCTCCTCAAAAACTCTATACAGAGTCGCTATGGGTCAGAACTGACTCAATGGCACTTAACAACAACAATTATATATTCCCCCCCTCCGAGGAGTGGCTGGTGAGTTTCAACCACTGACCTTGCAAGTCCAGTGGTCATCCTATAGCACCACACTAGTACTCTCTCTCTCCATATATGTATGTAATTTATTATATATATATCTATATAGATATAGATATATATAATCCAGGATATCTAATCAAGGATCTTGAATTGCATTTTGTTGGTTGCCAGGTATCCTTCAATATAGAACAGTTCCCAGATGACTTTATTTTTCATAATATTGACATTTTTAAAAATAGTTTTTATTATGAATTGAGTGATACATGGGAGAACATTGGTTTTACATTCATCATTTCATTGCAGTGATTACAATCTCAGTGCATCATCATTCAACAGTGTTTGCTTCTATTCCTTCTGTTTTTTTTCTTTTTGTGGGGGGAGATGTGCATAAAAACACTCAGGAATATATAATAATTTAAAAAACTAAAGGACACATTCTACAAGCCTGCCTTCTGGCCTCCAGCACACAGCCTTTCTCTTTCCATGAGTCCGGAGTCCTCAGCTGCTCCCTTTCTCCATGCCCTCATCTCTGCCTCCATCTCTGGTGTCGCTGCTTCTCTGGATAGGGTCCCACATTCCGCTTGTGCTCTTCTCCCTTGACGGTCCTAGAGTCCTCTGTTCCTGGACTGTAAGATTAACCACTCCACCCTTGATACAAAAGTTCTACCTTTACAGTTGTGACAGTCACAATTAGTCATGATAACTATTACTCACTATTGAATCATAATAATCCTATCCCTATACCTTTTCACCAGATACGTATAGACAATATAAAAACTATTCAGTGGGGATTCTACCTTCCCACACACACTCTGAAACTAAACTCCCTCTTGAAAACTTGTAAGCCAGTCACTTCGTGTTTTATAAGCCTCCATTTTAGGTAGCCAATGTCTTAAGTTGCCTGTCCCTATCAATCCTTATACAGAGGGGATAGGATTGGTCCTTGATGTGAAGACACCTTCCCTCTCAGTTGGTACTTTGAGCTACTACATCCGTAAGTATAGGTCAAATTCATCAAATTGTAGCAATTTAAACTTGTTTCCTTTATTTAAAAAAAACAACAACTTTTTTTTATCTTCCTCTAGTTGAGTTCTGATGATCAAGCCATTGAAATTAGGTTGAATGGGCACTATCTGCAAGTTTGGGCATTCTTGTGCATCTCCCCTCACTTCATATCAGCTGGGCATTTCACTCTAAGCTCTAGCCCTCCATGGCTAAGTCCTTGAATATTTACATTTTTTAGGAGTCAAGGACTGTTGCATTGCACAATGTTCCTCAATTTGAGTTTATCTGAATCTATTCTCATAACTAAATTCAGAAAAAATGTTTTTGTTCTTTTTTTGCAAGAGTGCTAGTTGGTGATGCAGCATGTGCTTTTTCATTGCAATGCTTCCCTTTTGGAGATGAGGAATTCCTGGGCCCAGACCTTAAGGAGTACAAAAATGACCATCTATGTATCACAGACCACAGGACTGGGTGGTAAGACAAGGCCAGGGAACTGATGGGTAATGGACACATCTTCAGTCTTGAGGAAATCACTTGAAGATGGTTGCTAACTGCAGGACACTCCTGCTGAGCAACACAGCTGAGGGGAGACCTCTCCTTTCTACCAGGAGCTCTGAGTGGCCAGTGGTCACCTGTTGCTGCAGCCACTCTCTGTTGCTGTTGGAAGGAGGTTGAGGGAGTAAAGGGTGGAACAGGGCATCTCCCAAACTCTTCAGCCATTCCTGCTGCTCCTTCTCAGTGGGGCAGGTGAAGACAAATCTCCACTGTGGGGTGATGATAGTGAGGCCAGTGTTCCAGCGATTACCCTGGATGCCCTTGGGCAGGTCTTCATAGAGTGCATAGCTCTGCTCCTTGTTCCTTATAAAAACCTGGCATCCAGTGGGTTCTTGTAGTAGAGTGGCTTCTCTCCTGAGGATCCAGGGCAAATGACCATTTCTTGAAAGTTTCTCAAGCCTTGAACCAGTCTTTTCCATGAAGCCTCGTTTGAGGTAATTCCTGGTGATAGGGGGCATGAAATCAGATTTCGGAAGCTCAGCCAAGGCTGTTTTTAGGCATTGCTGCCCATAGGGCATTGAACCAGTCCACTGTCTCCTTTGCACTTTCATGATACACAAACATGAATCCTGGGAGGTTCCTGACGGAACTCTCTCTCCTACAGGGGGTCAGCAGCCCAGGGGGCTTCCCTGTCTCCTCTGTCTGGAAGGTGGCATTCATGTTCTTGATGCTGATGACAATTTTGAGGCCTTGACCCTCTTCTTTAGCACAATACTTCTGGAGGCCTCCTCTTGCCAACAGGACTGTATGTTGTTCCTTCCCTGCTGCCACAGGACCCCTTCTCGGTTACCTGGGGGTGAGATGATTTTCCCATCAGCTGTAAACTCCTGACTCTCACACTTAGCTTTAATCTATGGTTCCTTGAACACCAAGCAGTTGTCAACCTGAGTGATATAGTACAAAATAGTCACTCTGGCTTCATACTTTGCCTTCAAATGGAGATTCCCATTGTGGGTCATAAATTCCACAGGGTTGTCATCCCAGAAATCAATTCTCATGGATTTAACTTTGTTGATATCTGGGAAGTTGTGGTGGATGCCAGAACAACTCAGACAAATGAAGATCCCCAGCTTGTAAGAGGCCAGTCACAGGATCTGCCACCCCTCAGTCAGTGTAGTATGGGTTGCCCACCACCTACAACAGTTCCAGCAGCTGCTCCTCATTGCCCTTGTGGTCACCCATGGCCATCCTGGAAGGTTCACTGGGCTCAGCCCAGCAACCCCATGGCCGGTAGCCAACCCTGGCCAGTGTACTCTCTCTAGTAGGTTCGCTAGTTATTTTTATATGCTGCTCTAATTTAGAGCACTGGTGATCAATAGAGCAGATCATATTTTTATCATATTCAACAAGATAATGTTGTGAAGACAGCCTGGTGAGGGGGCCGCTGTTTTCTTAGCAGCTTCACAATTTCCCTGCAGACTGTTTCCCTTCCAGGCTCCTTTCTTTGCTGTGTCTGCCCTCTGTTCCATCCACCAAAAGAAGCATGCCCAGTCTTTGATTTCAGCTAGGAAAAAAAAGTGTCTCTTCTGATAAACTAGGGGAGGAAAAAAAAAAAAAATCATGGCAAGATTGCCTCTTTCCTTATTTCCAAACAGTGGGGGCGAATGGAACGTTTGCCTTATATTTTGTGTTGTGTTGGCTGCAATGAAGGGAGAGTTTCTTGAAGGCAAAAATCTGTCTTTTGTCTTCTGATTGCCCTTTTCAATCACAGGAAAATCTGTTCTAGTTGGCGGTTTTGCATTATTACTTTTCTCTCGAATCTGTTGTTTGTACCAACTGTGGAATTTCTTGACTCCAACATGGAATTGAAGAGTTTAGTGAAGGAAATGGTCATGACTCGTGAAACTGATCAGAATCATCTGTTTCTTCCGAAAAATCCTGACCTTACTCAGCTGATCAGGATTACAGCTTGGGGTAGATTCTTGCTCAGGCCTCCTCTGTGAAGCTCGTGGCGGGTCACACACGACTGCAGCATCCAGAGGCCCCTCTGCATTCTGTTTGCCTTAGAGAAAAATCACTTTTTTAACAGATATTGAAGCACAAAGTATCATTGTCTCTGACGACTTCACTCTGGGGAAATGACTCCCCTGGATGGTGCAAACAGGTGATATGCTTGGTTGCTTGCTGAAAGGTTGGAGGTTTGAGTCCACCCAAATGTGCCGTGGAAGAAAGACATGGCTATGCACTTCCAAAAAATGAGTCATTGATAATCTTCAGGAGAAGCACTGCTCTCTGACACATATGAGGCTCAACATTCTTATCAGCGGAGGAAAGACTGAAGTCGTCAAGAACTTCATTCTTCTTGGATCAACTATCAACACTCATGGAAGCAGCAGTCAAGAAATCAAACGACGTGTTGCATTAGGCAAATCTGCTGCACAAGACCTTTTTAAAGTGTTGAAGAGCAAAGATGTCAGCTTGAGGACTAAGGTGTGCCTGACCCAAGCCATGGTATTTTCAATAACCTCATATGCATGCGAAAGCTGGACAGTAACTAAGGAAGACCGTAGAAGAATTGATGCTTTTGAGTTATGGTGTTGGAGGAGAATACTGAAAGTGCCATGGGCTGCCCATAGAACCAACAGATCTGTGTTGGAAGAAGTGCAGCCAGAGTGCTCCTTGGAGGCCAAGATGGCCAAATTTCATCTGTCATACTTGGGACATATTGTCAGGAGGGACCAGACACTGGAGAAGGATATCATGTTTGGTAAGGTGGAGGGTCAGAGAAAAAGAGGAAGACCCCAGCAAGATGGATTGGCAAAGTGGCAGCATCAGTGGGCTCTAGCATGGAAACGATAGTAAGGTTGGCCTAGGATTGGGCAGTGTTTCATTCTGATATACATAAGGTCACTGTGAGCTAGTACCAACTCAATGGCACCTAACAACAACAACAAATGAGTTGGAGTTAACTCCATGATAACTGTTTTTGTTTAGTTTAGTTTTTTTAATTCTGAGAATAGGAGCCCCTAGGTGGTGTAGATGATTAACACACTCAGCTGCTAACCTGAAGGTTGGAGGTTCAAGCTCACCCTGAGGCACCTCAGAAGAAAGGTCTGGCAAACTACTTCCCCAAAATCAGCCTACAGAGCACAGTTGTATTGTGACACATGTGGGGTCACCACAAGTCTGAATCAACTTGATAGTAACTGATTTCTGGTCTAGAAAAAATAACTTTTTCTTCTTTGCTACCCTACGGTGATGAGAAGAGTCAGAAAGAGAATGAACTTGAACTCCTTTTCCAAACCTATTTCCCAGGATCCCTTGAGTCTTCTCCTGCCTCTCTTTCCTACAAAACCCCCAGTGTCAAGAGAGGTGTCTCTTCTGAGATGGTATAGCCAGAGCTTTCCTTTATTCATCCCTGTCTTGACATCAGTTGGGGACTATCCCAAAATCCCCACCTATACCCATGTCTACTAGAATCTTGAATTGAATTTCTCATACTTTAAAATAAAACTATTGTAGTATTGTCTTTAGAATAAGAACTCTCCTTGGCAAGATGGCCTCAAATGTATTTTTAAAACCCACTGTCACTAAGCCAGTTCCGACTCATAGCTGCTCTATATAGGGTTTTAAAGACTGAAAATCTTTACAGGGCCAGAAAGACTCATCTTTCTCCCAAGAACCTGCTGGTGGGTTTGAACTACTGACCCTGAAGTTAACAGTCCACTGCTTACCCTACATCACCACTGGAGCTCCACTCGATAATATTTTGTCAAGCAAATGAATAAATGTATAACCAACAGGGAGTTCTATGGTCGTAAGCAGTTCGCTGGCTTTGTGAGGAGCTGGGAAAGATTTATGGCTACAGAGGTGAGACACAAGGACGAGGCAGCATGTCTTCCTATGAAGCACTCTGGAGGAAGCGCCACTTTACAAGACGGAAGGAAATTATGAGGCAAGAACAAAGAAGCAGTTGGAGAGTTATGAATCCTGATCTCTAGCCCCTGACACTGGGCCAGACTCAAGTTTCCAGAAGCAGGTGGAAAGCGCCACAGAGTGTACTGATTTTCTTTTATGCAAAAGAAATGTCTGATCCCATCAAAATGAATTAAATTTGAGGCAGGGACTATCTCTATTTGATGGGCATGTGTATATATAACAAGTCCTTAAAGTACATGAAAAGGCCTCAGATTGTCAAGGACTAAGAAGAAAGACACAGGTTCTAAGACTTTAATTCTTCAAATAAAGGAGTCAGAATTTTGAGGGACATTCTCCTACTCTGTAGGAGCTCCTCAGTTTCTGCTGCCCCCACACCTCATCCCATACTTGGCCTGGGGTGGGTGGGATCAGGACTGAGATCTAGGCTGAGTATATTGTGCTCTGGGTCAAGCAACAGTCTTAGTATATTGTATAAATGTGATCACAAATAGGTTGTGAGACACTGGCTCATGAAGTATTCAAAATCTTTGTTATAGTTTGAGGAAGGTGGTTGGTGTTTGGGTCTTCATGGAAGCAAAGGCAGAAGGCAACGGCTCTGGTCTGTTGGGTCAGTGACACCTTCATTCGGTATCTTATTTGTCTCCTTCCGACAGGAATCGTAATTGCAACCAAAACCCTGTCAGAAGTATAGACCTCCATATTGGATTTTGTCTCTTTAAGGTTCTCTCCTTGTTGAAAGGGCCATTTCCTTTTAAGTCAATGTTGAGCTCCTAAGGGATTGGAGAAAAATTCTCATTTTGATAAATAAAATTTCCAGTCTTCCTTGACTTGTCATTCATTCATGCTTTCAATGTAAAGTCTCTAAGTTCACTGAGAGATTTTTTTAATGGCCTATTTTGAAGACTTTAAAAAATATCTCTGAGAGGAGTGGTCATCTTATACTTAATTTTTTTCAGTTAACCTTCTGAGGCACTCTATTTCCCAGACCATGACCTGGGACTTAGCTCAAGATTAGCGTCCTTGGTAAGTAGAGATATAGCAATGTCTTAGCTAGACATATTGGAAGCCAAGCAAAAATCACCAAGGATTTTTCTCATTTGTTTTCTTGATTTTCAGTGCAGCCTTATAATCTGTAGGGGTGTCATTCTATGGAGTTTCCCTAATGGAGACAGAAAGAGATACTCATTTGCATTTCCCCTCTGAAGCTGAGAGCCACATGATTTGAGGGTTCTCACAAGTACAGAGGTTTAGCTGAAGCATGTCAAGATGGTGCGTTTTGGGGAGCTAGAGAGACCTTGGGCACCACACACAAATGGTTCTTGTATTCAGAGAACCTCCCACTAGAAGGTGATAATGGTAACATGATGCATACATGCACCTGACAGATTACAAAACACAGCTAGACCGATTTATGTCCATGAAGCCTCATGACATCCTAGTAGGGCTGATACTAATATTTATCTTTACTTTACTGGTGAGGCCACAGGCTCAGCTGTGGCTTGTCCAAAGTCACACAGCTGGCTGGAGACAGAGTCAAGGTTCAAAGCCAGGACTGCTTGTCCCAGACCCTGTGCTCAGTCCTTAACCCAGACAGTGCTTGCCTGAGGCCCTCACTGCACCTTCTGACCTCACCTGCCAGCACCTGTCAGCAGACACTCAGAGACTGTATTGGTAGTTTGAGCAGTAGCTGCAAATGGGGAGAAATGTAAGGCCTGGCCATAAGCAAAAGGGAAGAACGGAGAGTCATCTGAAGAGGTCGTAGCTAGGTTGCTGGCATTTCAATTTATTTTACTTTATTATTTGGGATCTTTTAATTATTTTGTATCTTTCCTAGTTCTAAGCTAGCTTTGGAGTTCTGCCAAAGATCCTTGTAGTCTACCTTCGGATTGTTGACCTTTCGTTTATTTTGCTCAAGATCCATTTCTCAGATGGCTTTGAGCCGCACTGGGAAAAGTGATTATTATAAGTGGGCTTTACTTTTGTTTCTTTTCCATTAAGAAAGCCAAGCTAAAACTTTTTCTTTTCTTTTTTATTTTAGAACATTTGGAAAATACAGTCTCTAATTATTTATAGGAGTCCTGGTGTGGCATTATAGAATAAGCGCTGGTCACAAGGCCACGAGTTAAAACTCACAAACTTGCTCCTTGGAGACCCTATACAGGGTCACTATGAAGTGAACCAATTTAACAGCACTTAACAACAACAATTATGTATACACCAAATAGGGATTCTATGTAACAAATCAAGTTGCAACTTACTTTTTCTAACTTACCAATATGCGCAACAAAAACAACGTGCTCGTTTTATTAGATAGTTTTACAAGACAGTATTCCTCAGAGGAGCGTTTTCAAGATTTATTTGGAGGTGGTGGTGTGCCATGGAGTCGGTTCTGACTCATAGCGACCCTGCACAGGGTTTCCGAGGCTGTAAATCTTTACAGGAGCAGAACCTGCTCACCTTTCTCCCATGGAACAGCTGGCAGTTTCAAACTGCTGACCTTGAGGTTAGCAGACCAATTTGTAACCACTACGCTACCAGAGTGGGACATTAAAATTATTTCTGATGTTTTGCTGATTATGGATCTATTGCTTCTTCTCAACTGGCGCCTCTTAGTTTTGGTACCTGCTGTTGTAACTAGTTTCCTTCCTTATTCCTTGTGACTGGGTCCCTGCCCTGTGCCTTGTTTCTGGGAACTGTGTCTCTGCTTGGTTTCCTGCTTAAGGCCTTAGTTCCTTCCAGGGACGGGAGCCCTGTCTCTGAAACCCAGTTGCTCCCGGGGTGGGTCCCTGCCACTGCTGCCAGACCCACCATGCTGGCTGTCCAGGTCCCAAATTCTTGCCTGCAACCTGACACTCTCGGGGCAACCATCTGCCTTGGCTCTACTCCTGTTGGCTTATCAAATCTTTGGGTCTGGGTATTTCCTGCTTGGGCCTGATTCCAATTCTTGGAGGCCTGAGAATAGGAAAGAGCTTGGTAGAGCAGGACCTTGGGGAAGGTTTGTGTGCACGACTGTAAGTAGTGGGTGTGTATGTAGCAGGATCTGTGTGTATGTAGTGGAAAAGGCAGCTCACCATGATGTGAACGGGAAGCAAAAACATACTAATCAAGATACAGTTCTCTAAATCATATCTTGGCCTTGGAAATCCTGTTTGCCTGATCTGGAACATTCTTCTCCTCCCTCTCAGCCTGGTTAACAAATTTTTCTCATCCTTCCTGTCGCAGCTTAAATCAGAAATTCTCAAATTTTCTGTTGGCAGTGTCCTTAAAACTTATACTCACAACAGTTGCCATGAAATTGATTCAGACTCACGGTGACCCCATGTGTGTCAGAGGAGAACTGTGCTCCATGGGCTTTTCGATGACTGATTTCTCTCCCAGGTAGATCTCTAGGCCCTTCTTCTGCAACACTGCTGAATGGATTAGAACCTCTAACCTATCCGTTAGCAGTTGAGTACATTAAATGTACCATCTCCTTAGTTTCTCAGTACTTTTTTCATGGAACATCTAGACCCAAAGAAATTCCTACCCATTATGCCTATAAAGTAGCTAGTTCCTAACTACTAACATAGTTGTTGTTGTTGATGTTAAGTGTTGCCGAATCAGTTCCTGTGTAGTGTTTTTGAGGTTATAAATCTTTGCAGGAGCAGAAAACCTCATGTTTCTCCTGAGGGGTGGCTGGTAGGCTCAAACTACTGACCTTGTGCTTAGAAATCCGGTGCTTATCCTGTAATCACTATGCTTCCACCATCATAGTTAGTATTTGTTGCTGTCATTATTATGTGCCATCGAGTGGGTACCAACTCACTGTGACCCTGTATAGGGTTTCCAAGGAGTGGCTGGTGGGTTTGAACTATTGACCTTGAAGTTACCAGTTCAGTGCTTATCCTACAGCACTACACTAGGGCTCATTAAGTTTTTATGCCCTAATAATTTGGTTTTTGTTGTTGTTAGGTACCATTGAGTTGATACCAACTCATAGTGACCCTATGCACAATGGAACAAAGCACTGCCCAGTCCTGCGCCAACCTCACAATCATTGCTACACTTGAGGCCCATTGCTGCTGCCACTGTGCTTATTCATCTAGTTGGGGTCTTCCTTTTTTTTCTGACTTTCTACTTCATCAAGCATGATACCCTTCTCCATGATCTCTCCTTACAATATTTCCGAAGTATGAGAGATCTGTCTCCCCACTGTGGCTTCTAAGGAGCATTCTAGCTGTACTTCTTCCATCACAGATCTGTTTGTTCTTCTGGCATTCCATGGCACTTTTAATATTCTCCTACAACACCATCACTCAAATGTATCAATTATTCTACAGTCTTCCTTATTCACTGTACAACTGTCACAAGTATATGACATTATTGAAAATACCATGGCTTGAGTTAGTTGCACCTTAGTCCTCAAACTGACATCTTTGCTCTTGAACTCTTTAAAGAGATAGCAGTTTGGGGAAAAAATATATATAGCTCATGTAAATTGAAGGAAAGAAATATTTAAATTCATACTTAAATGACCCCAGTTGCTTACTAATGGAATGTGCATTTCTGTTGGATACAGTGCAATTTCACAAACTTTAAAATCAGATTTGGCAACATTACCCTCATTTCCTGTTCCACATTGATTTTCACGAAGCATTCTTTCTATCACAGCAGCTGCCAAAAACTCACCTGTGCAGATATACCACCACGGCAAGAACTGTTCTGTGATCTGTATTGAAATGCACATTACCTCCTGGTACTAGCAGGTCACATTGTGTCTGATGAATACCGAGTATTGCTGTATGACCCTTAACAACTTAAGATTTCCTCCAGAGGCCCTGTGGACTCCTGTGGTTGGGGGTTTTTCAGGTTCATCTTTAGTACTATTTACTCATCTCTTCTGTGAGCTCTAAACTGTAAACCCCATGAGGACAGGGAGCAAGGCTGTCTTTTTAGTTCAGAGCAGTGCTTGGTATACAGGATGTACCCAAGGAATCAATGCTCAGGCCTGAAGGAACTGAGTTTATGGATGCCTCACACCTAATTTCTTCTATCAGGCAAGGCTGGAGGATTTGAAAGCAAAAGAGCTGAAGTGTCAGGTTTGGTGAGAGCAAGGATGTCACTCTCAATTCAAGAGGCTCTGCTGGATGGTGAGGGGAAATAATTAAGGTTAGAACAGAGGACGTATGCAAGGGATACATTGCCAGGTGCTGAGAAGGATGTGGCCGATTACAGAATGAGTTGAGGGCATGTGGACCACGATAAGGAAAACTCAAGGAGAGGATGAAAGGAAGATTGAACAAGAGGTCAAGACAGATAATGAAAAATGCTTCACATACATAAGGCATGTCTGCTTAGGGAGGGCGGTGGCGGTGTCTCCTCCAAGACACAGCAGAGGCAATTTATTGACAGACACTGTTTCTGAAAATTAAATGGATCTTTGCCTTGGTATGCTCACAAAAGAAGGGCAGAGGACAGTTCCCACAAAGACACAAATTTCCCAAAGGACGGAGAAAAAATATTGTGGAGTACGTGAAGGGTGGATGGAAAAGAGAAAAATATCTGATTTTAATAGTGTGCCCTCTGACCTTCTGGGGCTGGCAAACAGAGCCCAAATGGGACATCAATCGAGGAAGCCAATCTCTTATCGCTGGCCCTGCTGGTCCCAAAGCTGCCAATTGTTTGGTATCCACATCAGTCCACGGGGATGCATTTTGTCACATTCTGTTCCTGGGTCTGAAACAGATTGCTCCAAACATGCTTCCTTGCCAAACCAGGGCAGTGTGAAAGCTACACTTTTGAAGTTGCTATTAGTGTCTTCCTCAGCTGATTTCTATAAGGTATTGTTTTCCGGTTAAGGAGGAATAAGGGAAATACTTAAACAATACTGGCTCTGAGGGAGTGTATACAGGGAAATCATTATCTCTCATTGTGCCAATAAGTTTCAAGGCAACAAGCCAAGCTGTTCTTACGCTGCTGGAGCCTCAGCTACAGCTCTGAGGTCACGTCCCCCACTGAGAAGGGAGTTCGTATGAGATGCCGCCTGGAGATGCCCAAACTGTCACAGGCTTGTTTGAGACCAGGTGTTTTTCTAATAGTAGGAATTATGGTTTAAAATTTTGTACTTCATGCAGCAAAACAGAATTCTCACAGTGATAATAAAAAAGGAACTGATGTCACTGAACACTTATTCTGAGCGAGGCATGGAAATAAACACTTTGTGCTGTATCTAGTTTAGAATTCATTGCTGTTGTTAGCTGCCCTCAAGTTGGCCCCCCAAAATGGGCACCCCATGCACAATGAATCAAAATGCTGCATGTTCTTACATCGTCCCCACGGTTCCTTGGTGATTGAACCACTATAATCTGTAGGATTTTCACTGACTGATTTTCAGAAGACAATTGCCAAGACTTTCTTCCTAATCTGTCTTAGTCTGGAAGCTTCGTTGAAACCTGTCTACCATTGGTGACTCTGCTGCATCTGAAATGCTCATGGCATAGCTTCCAGCATGACAACAACAGTATAACAAACTGACAAGAGCTGCAAGAAGTAAAGAGGGGACTGACACAGTTTACACTTGACATGGGAGGCCAGGCTTCAACAGGAAGAAGGCAGGTTGGTTGGCTTAACTTTTATAAGAGCCTTGGTGTTGCTCCCCTATAAAGAGGCAGTTTCACAGCTAGGCTGAAGCCTCCATTGCTGCTCTAAGGAAACCCAAACATCAGAAGAAGTGGATGAGAAGTAGCATTTGGAAAGCAGGAAAGTATAGATGATCCATTAGTTGATTATGTCGAAGACTACCATGGAAACACAAACTGGACATGTTTAGACTTATTAATTTATTTTTTAAATTATAAACTTAACCTCTTTTCACTGTAGTGGTGGTGGTTGTATGCTGCTGAGTTGGTTCTGACTCACAGCGACCCTTTATGGGGTTTCCGAGGCTGTAAATCTTTATGGGAACAGAAAGTCTCACCTTTCTTCTGTGGAATGGATGGTAGATTTGAACTGCTGACCTTGTGGTTAGCAACCCAGCTTGTACTACACTACACTACCAAGTTTCCTTTCTATTCACTGTATAAAATACAAAACTATAAAGAAAAACCTCCTCATTTACAATTTTCCCAAACTTATGTAGCCATGGTGGTGGTGGTGGTGGTGGTGGTGGTGGTAGTGTGCTGTGGAGTCGGTTCCGACACATAATGACCCTGTACAGGGTTTCTGAGGCTGTAAATCTTTACGGGAGCAGAAAGCCTCATCTTTCTCCCATGGAATGGCTGGTAATTTTGAACTGCTGACCTTCAGGTTAGCAGCCTAACTTGTAACCACTACGCTACCCTAAAAAATATTTTGGCAACTATTTTCCAATCTTTTTTACATATAAAAGGAGCTTCAAAAAGTTTGTGGATAAAATCCATTATCTATTACATTTTCCATGAACTTTTTGAAGCCCCCTTGTGTATATGTATCATATATTTATAGTGCCATCATATTATATGTACACTTTTATAACTTACTTTTTACATTTTTTTAAAAGGGATCATTGGTAATTGAGTGATAGTTTCATGGGAGAACATCAGCTTTACATTCATTCTATCGTACTTTGTTTCATTGCAATGATCACAATCCCCTCCATGCATCATCATTCAACAGCATTTGCTTACATTCCCTCGGTTTATAATTTACTTTTAAATTAACATTATTTTCATGCATTTCTCACTAAAATTCATCATTAATATAAAAGTGATACCATTAATAAAATTTAAAAACCTTGATCCATATATGATTTGGCTAGTCCATAACTGGTCTGACTGTATCCCTATCGTTAAATATTTAGATTATTTTCATGTTTATGTGTACAAATAATTTATTTAAAAGGTCAGATTTATAAATGTGGAGTTAATATATCAAAGAGTATCAGTGTATTAGTGTTATGGTTAAAAAAAAAAAAAAAAAAACAAAGAGAGAAGTGACCAAAAAATGCAAAATAGACAAAGAGAAAAACTTAAATTATTCTTAATTATATTCTCTAAAACGACCTATCCCTAACATTTTTGTAACCTGAGACAAGAGTCCAAGTAAAGGCCTACATATCATTTATCTAAGTAAATCTAGTTAACACACTGTTTAATAAAATATGTTTTAGCCTTATCTTTTAACAAGCTGGTAGTCCAGATTCAAATACAGAGTTCTCAGTGAAGCTCCATGCTGGGATGTGGTGGCATGGGAAGGCTGGCTGATCTCAGGCCATGGACCTCTGCCACCTCCTTTCTCATCTCTGTCTCCACTTGAGCCTGCACCACGAGGACCCTGTGTGCCCAAATGTGCACACTTCAAGTCCATGCTCAAGATCTGTCCACATTCCTGAAAACAGCATCTTCTTAGCCACCCCTTGAATCTGGGGTGTGCACCCTAGCAACATAATCCACTTTAGGAAGAGTGCCCCAGAAAGAGGGCTGTGCAGTCCTAGAAATGAGCTAGAGTTTCCTTGAACAGGGAACTGCAGGGTCCTGGGTACTGGGGTATGTATCAGAAGGGATGAACTTGAACTTCAGGTGACCATATCCCTTTGGCTTTACAGAGTCCATTCTTTGTGGAGAGGGATGAGTTAGAGGAGGGCCAGAGTGAAGCACTCTAAAATATGGGCTCTAAGAAGGACCATGAAGTCCTGGTATGGCATTGTGGGATAAAGTTCTGGACTGCAAAGCTGGTTCAAACCACAAGATTGGTGGTTCAAATTCACCAGCTGCTCCTATACAGGATCACCATGAGTCAGGAACAACTCGACGACACTTAATAACAACAACGACAACAAGGATCAGGGGAGCACTGTGGCTCTGTACAAGCACTGGACTGCGAACCACAATGTCAGCCCTTCAAGTTCACCAGCTGCTCTGCTAGAGAAAGGTGAGGCTTTCTGCTCTCACAAAGATGCATAGCCTTGGAAAACCTATACAGGGTTTCTATGAGTTGGAACAAATTCCATGGCACTTAATAACAACAACAACAAAATGATGCTGAACAGGTTTCAGTGGAGCTAGCTTCCACACTAAGATAGACAAAGGAAAAAGGCTTAGTGATCTACTTTTGGAAAATCGACCAATGAAAGTCCTATGGATCTCAATAATTTCATCCCAAAGCACTCATTGGATAGCCCAGGACCAGCAGCATTTTGTGCATGGGATCACAGTGAGCCGGTGGCCAACTTGATGACATTTACAGGAACAATATAGTAATGACCGAGGTCTAAGGGTGCTATAGACCTAAAAAAAAAATCCAAACTAACTTTGGGAGTATAACCTTCCAAAATCTTTTTTTGTATACAGTACACATACAAACACCAGACACTCATTATGTAAGATTATTCTGTACACACTGTTTGATAATCTTCCTTGAAAACCAGATATATTATCACACACTTCTAGGTTAATAAATATACACTTTTATGAAGACTTTGTAAAGTCTCTTAGTAAGGTTAACATTCTTTCTCCTCAAGTTGACTGTGTTAAAGCCACACTCTTGTTAACACTAAGTAATTTAATTTTTGTTTACTTACTCATGTGGTAAGCAAAAGTTAACAGTTTATTGTTGAAGAACATGCTTCCATGGATTCATTAACCATTTTGTTTTCTACCCAATGTACCATCTCTTCACTTCCTTGGCCTATATATTTGAAGGAGTTAGAGAAATGCTTTTGAAGGTCTGAAGAAAAGATAAATGATGATTGATTAGTGTTGAAAACCGATAAGTGATGATGAACAGCTGAGGAGTGCCCCACCCCACTGCTGGTCAAGGACTATTGGTCTGCCTAAAAGCACTGAAATATAGAAAAGCCCCAAAGGGAAGCCAGAGGAACAAGTTATCTGTGTGCAGAAGGAGTGAGGAGACTGTTTAGCGGAAGCATCTAGCATCAGCAATACAAGATCTGCCTCCGCAGAGGAAACAGACAGTGGCCTCGTTTCCTGCCCCCTGGTCATCTTCGAGTTTCCTATATAATGATTCAGTCTTTCTCCCTCAGGAAAATATACTTTGGCTTGTGACCTTCAAGTTTACACATATAATGGAAGACAATTATGGTCTGGAACACACTCTCGGGGCAGTAATTGTTTAAGTGTTTCCCTCATCCTGCATTGTAGGAAAACAACACATGAATATGTGTCGGCTGACTGGCCCACGTGAGCAATTCAGGTAGGAAACCATCACTCTTTTAGGATGAATTCGATTCCATAGGACATATCTGTTTATGCAAGGATTCAGTAGGTCACGCCAGTTAGTCACCTGCCTTTGTTATTAAGGGCAACTTAGACCCTTTCCTGTTCTCAGGCCCATCTGCTGGGTCACAAGTGACATCTGAATGTGTGAAGCATTTCCTATCTATGATAAACCACTTCTTGGGTTGACTGTATGGGTTGACATCATAAATGTGTTTATAATGACTTATACTGCTTTTAAGCATGTTCCCTTGACAAGGTTGCAAGCTGTTTGGAGCTTCCTAGCTCGGATCCTTCCTTGTTGAGGAGAATGTTGACCTTTACCAGAAGAGACCAACACGATCATAATGGAAGCATTCATGCATGTGATGAGCATGGCGGTGGGGGCATAGAGGCTGCTTCTTCCCTCCCTTGTCCTCTTTCTAGAGAGGCAGTGCTACTTGTGTGGCACTCTGGCCTCTCCCTGCCTCCTTACTCTCTCTTCTGTAGGAAAGGGAGAATGACCCAGCTCTCTGTGCGGTACACTTGAGAGAAATACCCTGAGTTGGTGGCCTAGTTCTTCCTCTTCTTTCTGAGTCTCTGGCTGCCCACAGTGAACATGTGTTCTTCTCAGCTCCTCCATGCTGTGAGTTTCACAGAGCAAGTCTCCTCTGTGTGCTGGTTGGAGGTGGAAGTTATTATTTTTCAACATCTTTGCATTGGTGGCTTTATTCTGGGATTTAGTATTCAGAAGCCCAGTATCAGCTTCAGGGCCAGATCATTCAACAAGCAAGGCAAGCAGGGAGTTCCTTGTGCTTAATTATTAACCTGAATGATTCCACATGGGTTCTGCCACATCTTTATAAAGGCCTTGGTGCTAACTTGTAAGCTCATGATTACCTTGCTTATTGGATAATCTGACCATGATTACCCAATCAGCATCATCATTCATAATGGTAAAAACAGTTGTTGTTGATTCAGTTCCAACTTACAGTGACCTCATGTGTGTCCCACTAGAACTGTCCTCCATAGAGTTAGTTTTTTGGAAGTTGATCCCCAGACCTTTCTTTTAGGAACCTCGGGGTGGACTCAAACCCTCAACCCTTTGGTTAGCAGCCAGGTATGTTAGCCATTTTTACACCTAGGGATCCCTAATAAAAGTAATGCTTGGTTCAGATTGGAAGCCGGAGGAAAAGTATTGTTTAAGGATTGAACACAAAAGAGGAGTTCTTAAACACCCACACTTGCATATAGTACCCATTTAAGCTGGCATCAATGGGTGAATTATCAGAACACTACTAGAGGAAGAAAGAAGAGGGAAAAAAAAAAAAAGGAGTAGCCCGTTATAAGTGGATGAACTTGATCTATGCTTGTGGATGCAATATGACAAAGGAGTGAACAAATCTCTACAGTGAGGATCATTCCCACCCCCTTGGTACACTGGGTCGACATGGAGGGGGAACTTAGACATTCGCTACCCAAAATGAGGGGACTACAAAGGCAAGAAGTGACTGGCTTACAAGATTTCGATAGCGAACCTAGCTCCAGAGGATACAGGGAAAAGTAGAAAGTCCACTGAATTGTTTCCAATCTGTCTGAATAGGGTTGATAAAAAGTGAGGGGGAAAGGACTCCTGTGGTTCAATAGGGAATGATTGCTATCAGGTCTAACAGTGAGTGTTGGAAAGGTAAATGTAAATGTTTGGTAACAAAAGGAGGGGAGTGGCTGATTTTGCAGTCCAGGAGCAGAGATCCCTGGAACCATCAAGGGAGAAAAGTGAAGTGCTGGACCCTGTCTGGAAAGGTAGTGACACTAGGGATGGACACAGAGGCAATGACGTGGACAGAAGAAGCGGCTAGGGACTCTGGACTCAGGAAGGGAGAGGGGTTGTGTGTTGGCGGCCGGGGGTCAAGAATGTGGGGTGTACCCTTTCGGTGTTTGATGATGCATGCAGGGGATTGTGATCATTGCAATGAAACGAAGTACGATAGGATGAATGTAAAGATTTTCACCCATGTAAAGTAACACATAATTCACAATAAAAACTTAAATAAAAACAAAAGAGGAGTTCTTAGAGGAAACCCAGGAGAAGGGAGAAAGTTGAGGGTGCCCCATGTTCCTGATGCCAAGGTAATTGTCTGCAGTGTCAAACACTGAAGAAAGTTCAGGCAAGAAAAGCAATAAAACACCTGATGTGACCTCCATCTCTGTCATTCCAAATCTCCATGGAAGTGCTTTGATTTTTTTTTTTTTCTCACACAGAGGCAACCCTGCATCTTCTGCACCACATGTTGTTGTTGTTACGTGCCATCCAGTTGGTTCTGACTCATAGTATAGACTTTCCAAGGAGCGACTGGTGGGTTTGAACCACCGACCTTGCAGCTCAAATTGACCTTGCAGTCTTATGCATTACCCTACAGTGCCACAGTAACCCTTAAGATCCAAATGTCACATAGGAATGTGAAGAAACTAAAAAATGCATACTTTTGAGGAGTTAACTTGCTGTTATTGTTGTTGTTAGATGTCATCGAGTTGGCAATAGAATGTAATACTGCCTGGTCCTACGCCATCCTCACAACTTGAAACTGAGTATTTCTCCAGACAAATCCATAGGACTTGCCAAACTCACACCTCAGTGGAACATTTCCTAATTTGTATTTATTAGAATGTGTTTTGTTTTATTATGATAATCAGTGTAATTAGGGAAAGAGAAGGAGTTTGTGGTTATGTAAAACTGAGAAGAATTATGCTAAACAGCATCTAGCCTGTTTACATCCTGAGAACCCTGAGTGTACTAATGTGTATTTTGCTTGTTGTGGAGGCTGGGGAGGTGGGATATTATCTCACACACAGTTCTTCTAGGTCCTAACAGGTTTCTATGAGTTAGAATCGAATCAAATTGATGGCAGTGGAGTGAAGTGGGGTGTTCCATGGCACACAGCTGGGTGAAGCAAAGCTTCTGAGGGTACATCAAAAAGTACTGCCATAAAATTATAAAGAACTTTATTAAACAAAAATATCAAAACGTGAAGCTATTGTTTCTCAACATCTCTTCCATCTAGGTCCATATACTTCTGAAGGGGGTGGTTCCATTTCTCTATACCTTCCCCCAAAGAATTCTGGACTCTTTGATTTATACCACATCAAAATGGCAGTTTGGACATCTTTGAGGGATTCAAATCATGTTCCTCTTCATTATTTTTTTTTAAGGTTTTTATTGTGAGGTTTACATGGGAGAACGTCAGCTTTACACGCGTCCTATTATATTTCATTTCATTGCAATGATTACAGTCCCCTCCATGCATCAATCAGTACACCACCAGCACACAGCCCTTCTCCTTCCATGAGTCCAGTGCCCCAGCCACTCCATCTGTCCATGTCATCGTCTCTGTCTCCATCCCTGGCGTCACTGACTCTCTGGGTAGGGTCCCGCTCTCCATTCTTCTCACTTGATGGTCCCGGGGACCTCCACTCCTGGGCTGCAAAATCAATCACTCTCTACTTTTTGTCAGAAAATATCTACCTCTATATTTCCTACCTTCACAATCAGTCCTGATGGCGTTATTAACTATTGTACCACAAGAGTCTTATCCCCATTTCCTTTCTCCAGCCCAGTCCCAACAGATTGGAAATCATTCAGTGGTGATTCTACCTTCTCACTCACCAGCTGGAAGTAGGCTCCCTCTTGAAAGCTTGTAAGCCAGTCACTCCTTGCCTTTACAGGCCCCCCATTTGAGGTAGCCAATGTCTAAGTTGCCCATCCCTGTCAACCCTATGTACCAAGGGGGTGGGAGTGATCCTCACTGTAAAGATTTGTTCTCTTCTGGTAGCGTAGTGGTTACGAATCGGGCTGCTAATCTTACGGTCAGCAGTTTGAAACTACCAGCTGTTCTCTGGGAGAAAGATGAGGCTTTCTGCTCCTGTAAAGATTTACAGTCTCAGAAACCCTATGCAGGGTCACTATGAGTTGGAACCTACTCCACGGCACATAACAACAACAACAACATCCATAAGTATAGGTAAAGTTCATTTTTACCTGTACAAATTTACAAATTGTAGCAGGTTACTTTTTTTTCTTTCTTTCTTTTTCCCTTCTTCTTTCTTCTAGTCGAGTTCTGATCATCCAGCCATCGAAGTCAAGTCAAATGGATGCTATCTGCAAGTATGGGTGTTCTTGTGCATCTCCCCTCACTTGATATCAGCTGGATACTTCACTCTCAGCTCTAGTTCTCTGTGGCCATGTCACTGCCTCTGAGCCCAGGAGTCCCCGGGTCTTGCCAATACTACTGGCCATCCAGTTAGTTCTCCACCTGGGTTCCCAGGGGTCTATTGAATGTGGTTGGGCTTAGTTCACAACTTCATTGCTGTTTTTCCACACTCTTCCCCTTATCGGTGACCACGTTATCACCAGCCAGACCACATGCCTGCTCATGTATTACCCTTGAGTCTCAGTCTTGGAAGGGGGTTGTCTCTTAGGGATCCCAACCACATGCCTTGATGACTCCCAGGTGAACAGCTTACTTGTTCTTATAGTAATCAATCAGACTGTCCTTATTGTTTCAGATTTTTCCTGCCAGTCTTTCTTTCTTGAAGTATCTTCTGTTCTTCTAGCCACTCCAGGCTGGTGTACTCATCCTTTCCAGTGGAAATTTCCAATCTAGTCAGTTCTGGATCCCACCTATGGTCTTGTGCAATGTAAAGGCTCCACAGGAAGCCTCTTTCACTGGGCAGCTTCTAGCCCCCTTTAAGGTATTCCAATCAGTTACAGGATGAAGACGGACTTTCTGTAGTGATGATTCTGGCTATTCCTTTCTCCCCTCATCAAGTGTCTATTTTACAGTGGTAGGCAAGGGATGCCAAGATTCAAAAGATAGCCAAGTATCTTAAAATTATTCCCCTCTTTTACACCTTTAAACCATGCCTGAATCCCTATATCCTGGATCCCTTTTGTTCCAAGTTTGTGCATACATTATCCTTTACCTCTGTCCCACTTAGCCCATGTAAACCTGCCTAACTGTTCTCCCATCAGCCTTATTCTTCCATTCCCCTCCCCTTTTTTTGCATATTGCCCCCCACCCCCCACCCCGCACACCCAAACTATCCTGTGTCTATTCCCAACCCTGTGCTCTATCTTCCCCTTCCTCCCCTCCTCTCATCCCAAATGTCCTTGTGATCAGCCAATATATATATACATATATATATACTTCCCCACCCCCTTTTAGGGTGGGTTCTTTTTCTTACTCCTTTACAATAATGGTCCTATGCAGTATTTCTCCTTTTGTGACTGACTGATTTCACTCAGCATAATGTCCTCAATGTTCATCCATGTTAGGTGGTGTCTTACAGCTTCCTTGTTGTTCTTCAAGGCAGTATAATATTCCATTGTGTGTAGGTATCAGTTTGTTTTTCCATTCTTCAATTGATGGGCACTTAGGCTGTCTCCATCTTTTTGCTATTGTAAATAGCTGCTGTGAACATTGGTGTGCATATATCTATTCATGTTCTGGCTCATATTTCTGTGGGTAAATATCAAGTAGAGGAATTGCTGGATCATAAGGTATTTCTATTTCCAACCTTCTGAGGAAGCGCCATATTGCTTTCCAGAGAGGATGGACCATTTTACAATCCCACCAACAATGCAGGAGAATCCTAGTCTCTCCACATCCTCACCAACATTTATTGTCCTCTACTTTTTTGATCTTTGTTGTTATTGCTGGTATGAGATGACATCTAATTGTTGTTTTGATTTGCATCTCTCTAAGGAGCTCTGGTAGCGTAGTGGTTACGAATT
>NW_006408527.1:4726209-4733774 GCF_000296735.1 Chrysochloris asiatica | reverse complement strand
GGTAGGTCGTGTATTTCTAAAAATGCATCCATCTCTTCTAAATTTTAGAATTTGTTGGAGTACAACTCTTCATAGTATTCTTTTATTATCCTTTTGGTTTTGTTCGGTTCCATTGTGACATCGCCCATGTGGTTTCTAATGCAAGTTATTTGTGTCTTCTCCTTCTTTTCTTTGGTAGGTTTGCCAATGGTTTGCCAATTTTACTAATCCTTTCAAAGAACCAGCTTCTTGTCTTATTATTCTTGCTATAGTTTTTCTGCTTTCCATCTCATTTATTTCTGCTCTGATCTTTATTATTTCTTTTCTTTTGGTGACTGTGGGTTCCCTCTGTTGGTCCGTTTCTAATTGTTGGAGATGCTGTGTTAATGTGTTAATTTTGGTTCTTTCTTCTTTTTGGATATGTGCATTTATTGCAATAAATTGTCCTCTCAACACTGCTTTTGCCATGTCCCAAAGATTTTGGTATGTTGTGTTTTCATTCTCATTTGTTTCTAGGAACTTTAGGAATTCACATTTAATTTTTGCTTTTAACCAGTTGCTTTTCAGCAGGGTGTTATTCAGTTTCCATGTATTTGACTTTATTTCTTTAGTCCTCTTGTTGATTTCCAGTTTTATAGCATTGTGGTCTGAAAAGATGCTCTGTAGTATTTTGTTGTTTGTAAATTTATGGAGGCTTGCTTTGTGACCTAGCACACTGTCAATTCTGGAGAATGTTCCATGTGCACTGGAGAAGAAAGTATATTGTATTGTTGTTGGGTTGAATGCTCTGTACACATTATGAGGTCATGTTGGTTGATTGTGCTGTTTAGTTCCTGGGTAACTTTGTCGAGTTTGTTTGCATTTGTTCTGACCCTTTTTGAAAGTGGCGTATTAAAATCTCCCACTATAATTGTAGATTTATCTATTTCTTTCTTCAGTTCTTGTGAGGTTTGCTTCATATATCTTGGTGCTTTTTCATTGGGAGCATAGATATTATTATGGTTATGTTATCTTGCTTAATTGATCCTTTGATCATGATATAGTGTCCTTCTTTATCTCTTATGCTGGTTTTTGTCTTAAAGTTTACTTTATTACCGATTGGAATCACCACTCCTGCTTATTTATAGTTGCAGTTGGCTTGGTATATTTTTTTCATCCTTTAACTTTTAGTCTATTTTTGTCTTTGTGTGTAAGGTGTGTCTCTTGCAGGCAGCATATTGAAGGGTCTTGTTTTCTTATCCAATCTGCCACTCTCTGTCTTTCACTGGTACATCCAATCCATTAACATTCAATGTAATTATCAATAGGTATGAATTAATTGCTGTCATTATGTTAATTTTTTGGCAGTGCTGTTCATTCCTTTGTTCTTCATGCCTTCTTGTGCTGAGTTTGTGTTTGTTGTGCTGTTTCTTGTGAGTTTCTTCTTAGTTTTCATTTTTGCTTTTTTTGCTTGGAAGTTCATTTTCATGGTAAGTTGTGAAGTATTAACTTTCTTTGGGGTTACCTTATTAACTTTTCTCTCTATTTAAGAGAATCTATTGTATCCTGTAATCTACCTGACATACTTACCACCTGGATCTCTGTTCCTACATTTATCCCTTCTTTGATGTTGATATTGTTTTGATCTTCTGTTGACCTCCAAGCTCCTTTGAATTTGGTGTTTTCGTTTTGTTCTGTTCTGAACTCTGCTATCTGTTGACTGAGTTCCAGGTGGTGTTGCCACGCCTGTCAATCTCTGGTTGTTGTCTGTTCTTGTTGGCTTTCAGTCCAAAGAACTCCCTTTAGGATGTTTTGAAGTGCTGTTTTGAAGAATCTTAGATTCTGTTTATCCTGGAATGTTTTGATTGCCTATCGTATTTGATTGATAGTTATGCTGGATAGACGATTCTTGGTTGGAAGTTTTTTTTTCTTTTTGGGTTTGTATGTGTCACCATTGCCTTCTTGCCTGCATGGTTTCTGCCAAGAATTCAGAGCTTAATCTGATTTGCTTGCCTTTGTAAGTGACACTTCTCTTCTCCCTGGCTGCTTTTAATATTCTCTAGTTGTCTTTGATTTTGGAGAGCTTGATTATTATATGTCTTGGTGACTTTCTTTTGCGGTCTATCCTTCCTGGGGTATGTTCGGCTTCTTGAATGTTTATCTTCTCATCTTTCAAGATGTTAGAGAAATTTTCTTCCAGAAGCTCTTCAACTATTTCCTCTGTGGACGTCTCTGATTCTTCCTGTTCTGGTATGCTAATAATTCTTAAGATATTCCTCTTCATGTTATCCAGTATGAATCTTAGACTCTTCAGATTTTTTCATCCTTTTTTCAGCTTGCTTTTCTATCTTAGCAGTTTTGAGAGAAGATTTATCTTCCAGCTCACTAGTTCTGGCTTCCATCTCTTCTAGTCTGCTCCTGTGCCCTTTCAATGTATTGTTCATTTCTGATCATTTATTATTATTCACCTGGACCTCTTTTTGCAGGTTTTGAATTGTTTCCAATGCTGTATCAATCTTGTTTGATTGCCGTTGTAGTACATTCCTGACTTCTTCCTTGTTTTCCTCCACCCCTTTTCAGAGCATTTGAATTTGTTTCCATATCATTCTTCTGAATTCCTTCTCAGGTAAATCCAAAACCTGCTCTTCCTCTTCTGGAAAGCCTATGTCTGTCTCCAGCTCATTTGTCTCAGTTACCCTTTTCTGTTTTTGGACATGTTTTGAGATCTTTTGTTGTGTTTTGTTTGTCATTTCCAGTAGTTATGTGGGTTTTTTGATGCTTAAATGGATGTTTGTTGTTGTGTTATTAAGCTTACTCAGTGTCTCCTGGTGGATATGATCAGGAGCTAGGCTTCCATTTTCACATGTAATGCTTAGCAGCTGTTATTGGCTCTTGTCTCAAAGGTGGAATATTATGGGGTATGCTTGTAGTTTGGCTATATGGCCATGATTACTGTCTCTTCTTGGGTAACATAGGGAGAAGAATTTCTCACCTCCAGGAAAAATGTGTGATCAAAAGGAACCAAAAGCAAAAGCAGTATAAAAGCAGAGACAAAAACCACCACTTTGAAACAAAAATAAAACTAGCCGTCTGTCTAGTCACCTTGCTACACAGGCAGTGTGTGTGCACCATAGAAGCCTCTAGCAGTAGGTTAGCATGTCCGCTCACACAGGCCCCTCCTCTAGTCACCACCGTAGAGGTGTGCAGATAGATGTTGAGAAGTTAATGGGAGAAAGATTGTCTACTATTTTTGTCTCTGAGGGTCAGTTAGGTATCTGTGTGTGCATATTGTAATTCTCGAGATAGTTTCACCCTTTTATGATGGAGTTTTATAGTTGTTCATATGGTTTGTCTGTCAGACCTGATGGCCTGCTTTTTTCTTTCTAGATAGGCCAGAGTAAAGGGTCCTGCACAAGTTAATTTTAGGGCTGTGACCCCAAGGCTGACGTCATAAGCAGCCGCCAAACTCTTTCTCTCTGTGCCGTAGGAAAACTGTGTGGCCTCAGTACTGGACATTTTTTGTGGGATGTGCACCCACCCGCTAGGCAAAGAAGGTGTGACAGGGAAGAGCAGGAAAAAAATGTGTAGAATCCCCTACACCTCCTTTTGCAAATGTCGCTGCACCGCTTTTATTACCAGTTCCCTGTGTCAGTCTGGCTGTAGCCCCACCCTCTGAACTGCCCAGTCAGGATGGCCACAGAGGGAATCCCATCTCCAGTGATTCCTAACTTGCAGTATTTTCCTTTATATCATGATTTTTCCACTTGTGTGTGGGAAACTGACACCCTGCACTTTATGCTAGATCCAGAGTTCTGATGTTGTTCTATGAATGCAGTTTCTCTGTATTTCCAATCCCTCCCCCATAGAGCCTTTCCTACCTGGCTGTCTCTGCCGCTGCCAAAACTGGAACCTCTCATATTCCTATTTAAATGTTCTTTGCATTTGGGGAACAAAAAGAAGTCTGAAGGGGTAAGATCAGGGTGGGTGAAGTAAGGCTTCTCAAGGAAGTTCTCATAAGACAGCCCTTGTTACCCCTGAAGAATGAGCAGGCACATTGTCATGATGGAAAAAAAAATTCCTAAGTGCAAATTTCCTGGCCTTTTTTGCAATAGCACAGTTTTCCATGTCCATAAATTTTCTTCCTAATAAACCCCCATGATTGTCTTGTGTTCTTTGGGGGTGGGGGTGGGGGTGAAATCTATCAAGATTACCCTTTTGGAAGTTCCAGAACAGCCACCATAAGCTTCTGAGCTGACGTCTCTACCTTGAATTGAACTGACCCAGCAGATTCCCTCAGAAGCAACTGTTTGAATTGGACCTTACTCTCTAGATCATACTGATAAAGCCAAGTGTCTGCTCCTTATGATTCAGTCCTTAAAAACATCTTCATTAGATTTAGTCTGATGGAAAGATCATCAGTTAAAGTGAGTTGATCCTCAAACAATGCTTTTAGCACCCATCAAAAATCAAAAGTTAGCCAAGGTCAAGATGTTCACTTAAAATTTAAAATTTGGAACCATGTGAGATCCCAACTTTAGGAGCTATCCATGGTAATTCTATAATCTTCCAACATTTTTTGGACTTTAGCCAGTTTTTTTCGTTTGTTGTGGTTGTTGGTCTTCTCTCTCGTGGCTCATCCTTGAGGTCTTCCTAACCTTCCTTAAAATACTTGATCCATCTAAAACCTGTTGTGGTTTTCTTTTTCTCTTTTGGTGGGTCACTATTCCTGAAAATTATTGCAAAGCAGATGTCCACTTGAGTTTTGTTAAAAATTCTATATTAGCCGTGTCTTCGATATAGTTTTTTTTTCCATGGCACAAAAAGTATTTTTTCGGGCACCCTAAGGAGTCCTGTCATGCCATTGTAGGTACAAGGTTGGGAGTTCAAACCCACCAGTCACTCTTTGGCAACCCTATACAGGGTGTCTATGAGTCAGAACCGACTGCACAGCACTTACTACCACCACCACCACCACTACCAAATGAGACTAAGACAAATGTATCATTGAGAGAACTTGTCTGTCACTATCTATTGATCACAGTGACATGCTTAAATGTGTTTTGCATGTATGAACTGGAACCCTAGCAGGAATATTTTTTGACATATCCTCATATGTTCCTTATTTCTGTCTTAAAGTCAATGTTTCACAGTAAAGTGAAGGGGAAGACTTAATCATCATAATTGGCATCTCACTAAAATGATGCAATGTTCAGACTAGTATGAAGTAAGTATAAATCATGTGGGAAGGAAGGGGCTCCATCGCATTCAAAGCTCAGGATACTTCCTACACTAGAAGAAATGTCAATACTAGACAGGCTAGGATATGAAGCAGTAATCCCATGACCACTTTATGTAGAGGCCCAATGCATGGACTGGACCACAGATGATTCAGTGGAAGAGAGATCACATAGCCTCTGTCCTTAAAGCTCTCTTCGTTGAATAAGAAAAATCCCTAGATCAGTGGTTCTCAAGAGTGTCTGTGGGTCAGCAGCATTGGTGTCATCTGGGAACTTGTTAGAAATGCATATTCTTTAGCAAGTCCTCCAGTGACTCTAATTCAGGCTCACGTTTGGGAACCACTGGCCTATGGAATTCTGAGTCTGCCTTCTGATTCACTCAGAATCTCTGGCTTATGGAATTCTGAATCTGCCTTCTGACTCATTCAGAATCTCTGCATCAAAAAACAAAACGTTTTTTGCTTGCTAACCAATTCTCGGTAACAAATTCACCTGATCACTTCCTGTTTTGATATGAATTGTGAGGATGAAAGGACAGTGGAATTTATAAGACTACAAAGCATAAGGCTAAGAGTTGAGGGCCTGAGAGAGGACTTGGGTTAAAGCCTTAGTTCTGAGGGCCCTTCAACAATTCACTTATTCTCCTCATCAATAAAATAGAGGGTTTAATAGCTGTCCTACATGCATTTATGGTATTAAATAAAATCTAAATGAGAAAATGTAAGTGAAGTTACTAGACAAAATGGACAGTGCTTCACATGCGTAAAGGTTGATATTGGGTCAATACTCTTGGAATCTGATTTTAGCAAAATATAGTCTCTTTTCTCATTTAATAATTACAGTCCCCATATAATAAATTCAACATTTTCAAACTTTCAGTCATTGCTTTTATACTGAGAAAAACCAACCAACTAAACAAACCAAATCCATTGCTGTCAAACCCCATGTGTTAGAGGAGTACTGAGCTTCCTAGTGTTTTCTTGGCTGTAATTTACCAGAAGCAGATTTGCAGACCTCTGTTCTGTAGTACTGTTGGGTAAGCTCGAACCATCGCCCTCTTGGTTACCATGAGACTATACCTTAAAATATCCACTTGTTTTTTTTAATATGAAAATATTGGAAAATTTTTTACTCCAAGACACATAATGAAGTGTGTTTGTTTTGTTAAAGAAGGTGTACAAACTTTTTCAAATAATTCTTTAGCTTCCTCTATTAGAGAATAACAACAAAAAAAGATTTCCTCATTTTTCTGCCAGTGTTGAAGAGCAGAGCCCTCTGTGATGTGAATTGAGGAAAAAAAACCAGACCTATTCCCTCGGGGTAGTGACTATCACCCCTTCTATGTCTTCTGTATTTGTACTGACTTCTTATGTCAACAACAATTACAACCCACTCCCTAACAGCCCCACCTCCGCCCCTCAGGATATACCTGAGGTTCACTGACTGAGAGTCAGCCTGGGCCTCCTTCACATAAGGTTTAGAATGCTACCAGTCAGTTGGCGCTGGTCCCTTCTCTGGGATTGTTATTGTTAACTGTGGTTTCCAAGGAGTGGCTTGTGGGTTTGAACTGACGACTTTGCAATTAGCAGGCCAGTTCTCCTACATCACCACACCAGGACTCCATGCTGGATTTAGAACTCATAAAATAATTGGCAGTGGCCAGAGTGGCAGTAAAATGTATTTATTCAACCACTTTTTTCTTTTTCTTTCTTAAATGTTTTATTGTGAATTATATGATAGTTTACATGGGAGAACCTTAGTCTTACATTCATTCCATTGCATATCATCTCATTGCCATGGTACCAATCCCCTCCATGCATCATCAACCAACCAAAGGGTATATCCTAGAAACCTACCCCCTACACTTCCTCCTCCCCCACCCCCCATTTTTCAGCCCACAGTCCCTTTCCCTCTCTGGATCCAAAGTCCCCAGCCGCTTCATCACTCCACGTCGTCACGCTGCCTCTGTCTCAGGCATCTCTGTTTCTCTGGGTAGGGTCCCACTCTGGGCTCTTCTCCGTTGATGGTCCCAGAGACCTCCGCTCCTAGCCTGGAGAATGAATCACTCCCTTCCTTGTTACAAAATGTCTACCTTTGCATTTCCAACCCTCACAGTCCATCCTGATAAGCATTATTCACTACAGTATCACGAGTTACCCGTCTGTATTTCCTTTCATTGGCTCCGCCCAGACAGATTGAGTAGTACCTACTGGAGATTCTGCCTTCCTCCATGTTCCCTGCATTAGGTTGCCTCTTAAAGGCTAGTAAACCAGTCACTTCTTGCGTTTGTAGTCCCCTCCTCCCCATTTGGGTATCCAATGTCCAAGTTGCCCATCTGCGTCCACTCTGTGTGTGGAGGGGGTGTAAATG
>NW_006408527.1:4692913-4719582 GCF_000296735.1 Chrysochloris asiatica | reverse complement strand
TGTAATGTAGGAGGACAAAGAGTCCTCCAATAGCAGAAGGGAGGCTGTGCTGCCCGGTCAGGGAAGCGCCGCCCACTTGACAACAGCCAGTATTTTCTTAAAGATTCCCTAATGGTGAACATAAAGGCCTTTAGGGAAAAAAAATAAGCTTGCTGTACACCTCTGTGCTGGGGTCCCATCATCTGTACAAAGCAGGGTAAGGGTCAATAGGCCTGATGGAGGCAGGAGGCACCTGCTCAATTATCTAGGGAGGGGTGGAAGGGATTGTTGTCACCCCCGGTAGAGCCACCCCTAAATCAAGACAGATGGGCTTCATAATCCACTGTGTTTCACCAGGTGATTGCAGGTGTTGCCCACAGCTGCAGGGAAAGCATGATGTCCAAGACGGCAGTGGATTGACTCTCAGTGGTGCTGAGGGTAGAAATCTCTTTCCATCTTACATGAAAGACAGATCCTCATTCTTTCTGGACCGGTGTCTGTCTACACCATGGTCACTAAGTTACAAAGCTGTTGACTGGCTTGGGTAATGTATTGCCCACATCCCAGCATAAGTCACACAGCAAAATAATGTCAGCCTTAGAGGTAAAATTGAGTCTTTTTTTAAAATGTTTTATTGTGAATTATATGATAGTTTACATGGGAGAACTTTAGTTTTACATTCATTCCATCTTATATCATCTCACTGCCATGGTTCCAATCCCCTCCATGCATCATCAACCACCCAAAGTGTATATCCCAGAGACCCGCCCCCTACACTTCCCCCTCCTCCCCCCCAAAATCGAATCTTTTTGACTCCCACTGTAATTTTTCTAGGAAGCACATGTTTGTGTATGGTATCCATACCTGTAGGACTCAGTGTAGGACAGATTTTTTAAGAGACCTGTGTGCTATCATGACTAAGGGAGGGGAGCCATCTTAAAGACACATTAACAATACACTCTAATTTGAGAGTCTTGTTTTTGACAGCAACACACAGCTCCTCTGCAAAACACCTTTATTGCTTTGGGTGAAAGCTAGAACCCTGAAGATCTCTTTTGATGAGTGGAGAGGAAGTAATTGATGTCTCCCCATCCATACCACAGATGCTTATCTCTTATTCCAGTCTGCCTGCCTTGATTTAGTATTCATACTACTTCATCTTTTAAAGTGTTGAGCAAAGATGTCAGCTTGAAGAGTAAGGTGCACCTGACCCAAGCCATGGTATTTTCAATAACCTCATATGCATGTGAAAGCTGGACAGTGAATAAGGAAGACCGTAGGAGAATTGATGCTTTTGAGTTATAGTGTTGGAGGAGAATATCGAAAGTGCCATGGGCTGCCAAAAGAATCAATAGATCTGTGTTGGAAGAAGTGCAGCCAGAGGCCAGGATGGCCAAACTTCGTCTCTCATACTTCAGACATATTGTCAGGAGGGACCAGTTGCTGGAGAAGGATATCATGTTTGTTAAGGTGGAGGGTCAGAGAAAAAGAGGAAGACCCCCAGCGAGATGGATTGGCAATATGGCAACATCAGTGGGCTCAAGCGTGGCAACAATTGTGAGGTTGGCCCAGGATCGGGCAGGGCAGTGTTACATTCTGCTGTGCATAGGTCTGCTATGAGTTGGTACCGACTCGATGTTACCTAAGAAGAACAACAACTACGTCATACTCTTGGAGAGCAGAAATCACTTCTTAATCATGACTTAGTCTCCTACATTCCTTGTCCCTGTGCCTTGCTCCTAGAAGCTGTTTCCTTTGGAATGATGGTGAGGACAGAGAATGGCTCAGCTTTGAGGAAGTGGCCAACATTGTTTCATAGGGTCATATTCCAGACTCAGAATCCAGGGAAAGACTGGACCCATCCAATCTATGAAGCAGGGACTTACAAACTTTCTGGATTGCAACCCACAGGAAAAAAGAAAAAATACATTCTATTTACATCATCACACACACATGTGTATGTATGTGTGAAACACAAATGTAATTAAACAATCTTATTCCTAATGTAATGTGTTATGCATTCTGATATTTTCTGTTCATGAAATTTTCTCTTTCATGAAAACTATTGCTGGTCATGATGGGTAAGTTGATTGTATGTGGGTAAGAAAAAATATATATTGCTATAAAATCAAATAGACCTTTATTTTAAAAATGTCAAAATGGGAAGCTATTGTTTTTCTACATATCCTCCAGCTAGGTCTATACACTTCTGAAGGTGGCATTTCCATCTCTCTCCAATGTCTGGTTTGGTGCTGTAGGATAAACACTGGACTGCTAACCACAAGTGTGGCAGTTCAAACCCACCAGCATCTCCTTGGAAACCCTGATTCTGACCTGACTCGGTAGCACTTAACAACTCTTCCCCAAGGAGCCCTGGAGGTGCACTGGAATAAGCATTGGACTGCTAAATACAAAGTCAGTGGTTCAAACTCACTAGTCGATCTGCAGGAGAAAGAGGAGCCTATCTGTTTCCTTAAAGATTTATAGTCTCAGAAACCCTAAGTAGCCATTCTACGCTGTCTTCTACAGTTGCTATGAATTGTCATTAACGTTATGGCAGTGGCTTTAACCCTTCCTCCAAAGAATTCTGTGCTCTTTGATTTATATAATGTAAAAATGTCAGCTTTGGCATTCTCAAGAGATTCAAATCATGTTCCTTTGAAAGTTTGTTGAGTTTTGGCAACAAAAGGAAGTCTGACAGGGCAAGATCATGGCTGTAGGTTGAATAGGGTATGGCTTCCTATGGAAATTCTCAGAGGACAGCCTTCGCTATTCTGGAAGAATGAACAGGTCTGTTACTATGATGAAAACATATTCCTCAACGCAAGTTTCCTGGCCTTTTTCTCACCAGTGTAGTTTTTAGTTATCTTTATACATCTTCCTAATAAACCCCCATGATCATCCTTTGTCCTTTGAGAAAATCTATCAAGATTAGCCTTAGAAATTCCAAAACACAGTCCCCATAAGCTTCTGAGTTGACCTCTCTTCTTTGAATTGTATTGGCCCAACAGATCCCTTTGGAAGTCACTGTTTTGATTGGACAGTGGTTTTCAAAGACATTCTAATGAGACTAAGGCAAGTGTATTACTGAGAGAACTTGTCTGCAGCCACCCACTGATCACAGAGGTATACTTAAGCCTGTTTCATTTGGAACAGGAAGAAACCTGTGCATGTATGAACTGGAATCCCAGTAGCAATACCCTTGTATGTTGGGCTGATGGAACACACCACGCACAATTGGAGAATCACTGCCACCCAAGAACCCACCTTCAGCTCCTATAAACAGCATGGGGAGTGGGAGTCTGATGATGGGGAGGGGAGCTGGAGCTTTAGAGAGCCCAGCAGGGCCTGCTTGGAGGGACTCTGGAGCCAGGAGCACATGGAAGGAACAGTACAGGGACTTTTGCATTGGCCAATGTCCTTGCTCTGTGGATAAACACAAGACACCAGCCTTCAGTGCCGGCAATCTGCTACCTTTCAAGAGCTTTCCAACTCAGCCTGCGAGAGGGAGGAAGGAAAGCTTGATGAGAAGACAACAGCCTCCTCTGCCCAAAACGCCTCCAGCATTTACAGGCTCACCGTGACTAAGGCTTTCTTCCACCATCAGGATTCCTGTTAAAAATAAGGCATCTTGCAGAAGGGCCAGAATAGAAGGACAGAGGACTCGGTGGCACGCAGCCCCCAGGCTGCTCTTCTCCCGAGCTGGTGCCTCCCTCATCAATGCGTGGTGCACAGAACGTGCCATCTGGGGGCCTTGATGCAGGAGATGGCTGGGACTTCGGGAGCCGACTGAGCTGCTGCTAAGACATAATGTGTCCCTGCGAGAACGTACACTGAGTCCAAGGGAGCCCTCCAACCCTCCTCCCTTTGAGGCTGGCTCTGCCAGTCTCCATGGGGACTTGGAGAGAGAGTGTATATCTGCAAAGGGTGGCTGGGGGAAATGGGAGAGGTATACTGATTTCTAAAAGAAAAGACTAGTTAGTTATTGATCAATGGTAGCTCCAGGTCCAGTGTGGGAAAGGTCCCAGTATTGGACGCTTAAATGAATCCTTTTCTATTGTATTTTGTCTTCTCCATTTCTGAGCCACACAAGGCTGGAGTTTGGGTAAGAACATGATAGAAGAAGCAGTATAAGTAAAGTATAGGTAAGATGTGTACCCAGCTTTTAAGGAGCTTATAGTCCAATAAGAAAAATATGATATTAAAAACATAAAGCTATTATATGCACAGTGCAGGAGAGAATGTAAGCAAAAGCTGCTTTAAGTGGGGTAGAATCCTAGTGCTGCAGTTATCCAGGGAAGGGGAGGTCAAGGGGGTGGAGACAACCAGATCCTTCTCAGGAGGAGCTAGTGGAAAGGAAGAAAGAGACCATCCCTTGGGGCAGTGATCAGACCAGCTTGCCAGGCACTACAGACGGGAGTCAGGAGATAAAACTGTGAAAGAGTCACTGAAAAACCCTGAATCTGGACTGATAGAATGTACTTCAAAAACAATTAAACAAATGAACCCATTGTTGTTGACTCAGTTCCAACTCATGGTGACGCAGTGTGCTATAGACTAGAACTGCCCCATAGGGTTTTCTTGGTTGTAATCTTTATGGAAGAAGGTTGCCAGGCCTTTCTTCTGCAGTGCCAGTGAATGGACTTGAGACATCATCCTTTTTGCTAGTCGCTGAGCACCAACTGTTTGCACCAGTTAAACCCACTACTGTTGAGTTTATTTTGGCTCCTAGCAATCCTATTCGATAGAGGAGAACTGCTTCATAGGGTTTCCAAGGCTGTGATCATTAAGGATATCTAGTCGCACCATGGCTAAGTGTCCAGTGCTAATAGAAGGTTGTCAATTTGAACTCACTAGTGACTCCACAGAAGAAAGACCTGGTCATATGCATTCATAAAGACTACAGTCTATTGTTGTGGTTGTTATTGTTAGGTGCCATCGAGTCAGTACCTTATGCACAGCAGAACCAAACACTGCCTGATCCTGGGCCAACCTCACTACTGTTACCACGCTTGAGTCCATTGATGCTGCCACTTTGCCAATCCATCTCGTTGGGGGTCTTCGTCTTTTTCTCTGACCCTCCACCTTACCAAACTTGATATCCTTCTCCAGCAACTGGTCCCTCCTGACAATATGTCCAAAGTATGAGAGACGAAGTTTGGCCATCTTGGCCTCCAAGGAGCACTCGGGCTGCATTTCTTCCAGTCTATAGAGCAGTTAGTTCTATTCTGTCAAATGAGGTTACTATTATTTGGAATGGACTGGGTGGCACCTAACAACAACTGCTCCTTTACTCGAAGGCATCAGGTGATGCCTGCTCTGTTCTGACATCTGAGAGGCCCATTGAGTGGCCATGGGTGAGTAGTGATTTCTTGCTTCTCTACAACAAAGACTCTCTCTCTATCATCCCAAAGCCTGGGGTGGAAGGAAAGACACGCTCTAAAGAATAAGGGTTTGCTATTGCTCCAGTGTGGTGTCTCCATCAAAGGGATTTTGACAGAAGGGTCTTCTGAGAATGAAAAATGTGAGAGTAGCTGGAAATTAGGGAATTGCTATCTGTAGCCTTGTTTCTTTGGGAAATTGGTTCTTCCTTGTGATTTATTTTTTCACTTTGACATATTTCATTCATTCATCTCACAATTCATTCATGGCATTTCATCAACATGCCACTATGAAAAACTGGGCCAGCTTAATTTTCTTCCTTTAGCACAAAAAGAAGTGCCCTCAGTTCTCTACTATTGGCTTATTTCCCTTACCAAAAGTGTTTCTTTATTTGAAATGGATTTTGAAAAATAATAAATTGGAGCATAGGAAAAAAGGAAGCTTGATAATGATCCCAGTGAAACTTATATTTAGTTAGTAGAATACATCATATCCAAGTGGTGTGGGTGATCATGGCTGGTCATACCCATAACTCTATTGAGGGTCTTGAATGAGATCATGGGTCTAGAGGCATCAGTATGGAGTACAGGACAGGGATTTTCAGAGAGTCAAGCTCAGAGGGCAGACACCCAGTTCCAAATCCTGACTTTGTTATTTTCTGGCTGTGTGACCTTAAATAAGCTATTTACTCCTGTAAGTTGGTGGTGATGCATATAGAGCAGCAGTCTTTAGGATATGGTGGACTCAAGTAATCACAACCAACATTATTATGCAAAAGCAAGGCATTACTGTAATCATTATAACGATGATGATTTTTAAAATTATTTTCAGTCTTTTTGCAACCTTCTTACTGATATTTCATTGGGTTAATATCAACATGAGAATGTGCTCTGGGACTATTGATGCTAGGGAATGCTGAGGCCACAGAAGGCAAAGCAACAAGAGGCAGTTCTTCAAGGTGAAGTCCTGACAAGAAGAGACGGTCCTAAGTGGTTAAAATTTAATTTTACTATAATTGAAAACCATTAGGTGAACTCATTTCACTTCACAAAATTCTTATCACTTACTACATACCAGGAAGGTAATGTATAAACCTCAAGAGGCTCCTGACCAGAGTAGTATGTGTAATCACAGCATTAACAGACAGACGTTTAAAGTGATAAAGAGAAACACATGGCTCGTGAAAACAGAAAGCAAGGGCGTACAACTTCATATGGGATAGTCTTGACCATTAGAAACAGAAAGTTTGACTCATTTTAAAATAAAGAGATGTATTGTCTTTCATACCAAGAAACCCTAATATAGGAGAGAAGTCTATCTGTTCCTGTAAATGAACCAGATTTGGCTAATTTAGTGATTTAACGATGATCCAGGTTCTATCCATCTTCTCATTCTGCCCCCGTTCATGTACTGTCTAGGTTCCCCTAAGATCATGAAATGGTCACAGCAGCTTGATATAACAACAGACTAATACCCAGGGCTGTTTCTTTGATGTGTATGTGTCACTTTGACTCTTTTAAAACGTATTTTGTTGTGTTTTAGGTGAAAGTTCACATAGTAAATTAGGTTTCCATTTAGCATTTTTATACAGATTGTTCTATGACCTCGGTTACGTGTTTCACAGTGTGTCAGCATTCACACTATTTCCATCCTGTCTGTTCTCTTTCCACTAATGTAGCTTCCCTGCCCCTCATTAGTGTCTAATCTTTGTTTAGGGTAAATGTTGACTGTTTGGTCTCATATACGTGATTACTTAAGGGAAAGCAGTTGTCATAGGTGATGTTGTTTGTTTTATAAGCAACACTATTGTTTGGATGAAAGGTGATCAACGCAGTGGCTTCAGTTCTAAGTTCAAGGGTATCTTAGGATAATAGTCTTGGGGGTTTCTCTAATCCCTCTTTGTCCAATAAATATGGTCAGTTTTAGGAAATTTGAGTTTTAGTGTACATTTGTTTTCCTTTTCTATCCAGAACCTTCTGTTGTGTCGCTGGCCAGAACGATTGTTGGTGGTAGCCAAGTACCATCTAGTTCTTCTGGTCTTAGGCTCATAGTTTATGTGGGCTAGTAGTCCTATTCATTTCTTCTTAAAGTCTCTGGTTCTTTCATTCTTGTTTGTTCCAGACGAGGAGAGAGTAATAATTATATCTTAGAGGACCACTCATGAGCTTTTTAGACCTCAGCTGCTACTCACCAAACTAGAATGTAAAACATTATCTTTATTAACTATGCTAGTCCAACTGGCCAAAGTTTGTTCTAGCCTTCAAACCCAATACACCAATCCCATGAGGTAGTTGGCTATGTCTACCAAGTACCTGAAACTGTGCCCCTTTTATGTTTTATTATATATATGAATAGATATGTAACACATAAAATCATGTATATTCATGTGTCTACAGATATACCTATATCTGCACACACATCTACTCACATATGTGATAGTGGGTATCCACCATAGTGGTGGATCCATATGATAAACACTGGACTGTAAATCACAAGGTTAGAAGTTTGAACCTGCCAGCTACTGCACAGGAGAAAAATGAAACTTTCTGCTCCCGTGAAGATTTAAAGCCTCGGAAACCCTATAGAGGATCCCTATGAGTCGGAACCGACTCAAGGACACGTAACAACAACAATACTCACTTATATATGCATGCATATCTACATAGATTTTTGGTTGTTATTGTTGCAAAATTGCCTACGATAGCATTTACTGAAATTGTTCCTTATTCTTGCATACGTCTTAGTGTCTTTATTTAGCGTCACCAAGCTGTGTCGACTTCACTCCTATTGGGTATTGCCTTTCCCATAGCCAGAAATAACAAGTGCCTCTTTTTTAAGAATGAAGAAAACATTCCTAGACAACATAGTTATTTCTCCACAACTTACTTTACCTAACATTTCCTAACCAGGTCACCTGCCCATCTGTGAAAAAACAAAGCAAAGAGAAAGGCAAAAATAAAAAGTGTCATTTAGGTCTACGAAAATTTACCCAAGTCATCCGAGGAAGGAAAGAGACCTTGAGATAAATGTAGGGTTTTCCCAGGATCGGAGAAAGCTAAAATAATGGCCTTTGGATAGTGTCCTAGGTCGTGTGTTCAAAAGAAGCCAAACCAGTGATGTATATAGATGCATACATAAAGAGAGAATTTCATTATCAAGTGTATTATTAAGGCTTACAGTTGCAGAGTCCCAGGTCCCAAGCAGAAGAGAAAGAGTGTCTTCCCTGAATGTCTATTATATTGGGAATGGGCCACACTTCCCAAGGGAACATCCTTTCAATTGATTGGCTGCTTTTATCCTGGCCTAGGCAACTTGACACAAAACCTTAACCATTACAGACAGGCAGTCTAGAAAACCTGTAATAGCTTCTAATGTAGCCAGCAAGTAAGCACCAAGGAAGGCTTTCTGGAGAATGTAATACCTGATCTGGGTGTAGATCGGGGTGGGGAATCTTTTTTCTGCCAAAATTTATAACATCATTCATGGGCCATACAAAATTATCAACTTAAAAAGGAGCATGCTATATTTGTTCAAACATTTAATTAACTGTAGGATAAGTACTTAACCTCAAGGTTGGTTTGAACCACAAGGTCAGCTGTTCAAACTCAGTAGACACTCCTCGGAAACCCTTTACAGGGACGTTATGAGTCAGAACCAACTCATCGGCACTTAACAACAGCAACAACAATATGATGGTTGCAACTGCGTTTTCCTTGCCAGGGCCAGATCAAATGATTCTGTGGGCCACCCTTGGTCAAAAGGCTTGTTCAGAGGCTGACCTGTGGACCAGCAACATCTGCATTACCTGGGGGCTTCTTGGAAATGGATGCTCTCACATTTGTTCCAGACTATTGAATCAGAATCTGCCTTTTTACAAGAAGCCCAGGTGAACTGTATCACATTGAGGTTCGAGAAGCATTGTTAGAAGAATAGGTCAATGGTTTGAAAATTGGAACGGGAGCAGGAAAGGAAAGAGGAAACATTAAGAAGAGTGTGAACCAAAGTAGTAAAGGGAAAAAGAATATAGGACATGGGGCTAACGACAATGGGTTCAGGGCTATGCATTTTTAGATATAGATTTCAGTCTTTAAAAATTTTTCAGATAATTTAATTCAATCAATAGAGTCCTGGTATGCCACCATAGGATAAGCACTTGACTGGTAACAATAAGGTCTGCAGTTCAAACCCACCAGTCACTCCTTGGAAACCTCATACAGGGTCACTGTGAGTGGAAACTGAGTTGATAGCACTTAACAACAACAATCTTCCAGACTTTATTAATGGTTCCATTTATCTCAGGCAGGTTGTTGTTGTTGTTGTTGTGGTGGTGGTGGTGAAGTGCCATTGAGTCAGTTCCGACCCATAGTGACCCTATATAGAGTTTCTGAGGAGCACCTGGTAAGCTTGAACTACCAACCTTGCAGTTAAAACGACTTTGCAGTCTGGTGCATTAACCCACAGCGCCACACCAGAACTCCCAGGACATCATTAGCACTACTTAAAAACTTAGTATCTTAGAACAACAACCATTTGATTACATACCACAATTTAATGGGTCAGAAATTTAAGCAAATCTCTGATGGGTGATTCTTCTGCTTCATAACGCCCACTAGTGTCACTCAGTGTTACTCCGGTGGTAGTTGGGCTTGTCTTCAGGGTCAAAGATGGCTTGTCTCACATACCTTGGTGGAGTGGCTTGGAAGGCTGGGTTTGGATGTGTCCCTTTTCCTCCCTTTGTGGTCTCTCCAACATAATAGTCAACCTTCTTGGTTCAGGACCCCAAAAGACCAAGGTGGAAGCTGTCAGTCCTCTTAGAGGTTGGTCTCAGTAGTAGCAAATTTAATTTCTACTCTACCATACCAGCGAGCTAAAGCAACAACAGGCCATCCCAGTATCGAGAGGGGAGAAGAATAAGATGAAGAGAAAAGACGAATAAGATTCCTCTCAGTGGGAGGAATATCAAGAACTTTCATATCAGCTATCTTTAATCCACCTTATAGATAATGATTCATTTAACCTTCCAATAACCCTAATGTAGTTGTTAAGTTATTATTTTACAGATAAAGGAACTGAGGTTTAGTGTAACTTGCCCACAACCAATGCCTAGTAAGGAAGAGAGACAAGATTGTCACCCAGCCAATCTTACTCTAAAAACTGCTCTACCGTTACTGACTGCCAAGGCCACATTTGCCAAAGAACTGGCTAGAGAGAATATGTTTCTATAACTTTAAACCACTAGGAAAGTTATAGATCCTTTCCCCTTAAGAACCGTTTCATGGGCCTCCTGTTGGAAAACTCATTCTCCATGACACGTGTGTCGAATAGCCTATTGACACATTTAATACCCTAGTTTGGGCCCCACATTTTAAAAAAACGTTTGATCTCTGTTTTCTGTGTCTATTAACCCTCGCCTGGGTGTGGAGTATCCAGCAGCAGATTAAATGCATTTCAAATAATGAGAAGACAAAAACCCTGTTTTCACAGCCTCCACTCGTCTCCTGGATTGTTGAAGGATTATTTATTGTGTTTGCCTTGACTTGAGCTATTTAATTTTTCCAAAACAGATGCGGCTGATTGATTAATGACATTCTGCACTAAAAGTCAGAAATGTCAGCAAGACTCTTAGAAGCCAGTGTCATTCTTGACTAGAACAATAGATACGGCTGAGAAACAGGGATCGGTGCCAAGCATTCTTGAGGCTAGGAGGTCATGTGCCACTTTTCTGCTAAGAGGCAGATATGTGTAAGGGCAAGGGAAGCAGGAGTTTGGGGTGGGGGAGCGGGTGGGGATGGCTAGGCCTGTGCTAATAATAGGATGGATCACATGGCAGCTAAGTCACCTCGAAAGAGGCTTAGTTGGTGGAGGTGAATTAAAGTGCTTGGAATTAAGGACATTTCTTCAAATATCCCTGATGTGTAAAAATAGACTGAAGGAAATACATATGTGATGAAGACAGAATTGAAAGGTTAGAGTGACCTCCCTTTGGAGGACTTCTGAGATTTGATAAAGGATAGTTGGGAGCTGTAGGGCCCACAGCAACATGAAAATGTGGAGCCTCTTAAAAAACTATTAAGAATTTAAAGATGGCAATAGCAGATCAGCAAGTCAGGCAGGAGACACTTCTGAGGGTGAGACTCTGTGAGACTGTATGGGTCACACGCCCATGAAGTAGGCTCTAGTTAGAAAAATCTGGGGCCACATTTCTTCTAATAGATGGTCCAGCTATGAGTGATTCTGACAAAAATCCACAGAATTGGCCTCAGACAGAACTTTGTCAGGGCCCGTGTGATTAGGACTTTCTGGTCTGCTCTAGGAGCCCTGGTAGGACAGTAGTTAGAACGCTTGACTGCTAACTGAAAGGTTGGTGGTTCAAATCCACTAGTTGCTTCATGGGAGAAAAGTGTTGGCAATTTGTCTCTATAAAGATATACAGCCTCTTGGCTACTACAAGAATAAGCAAGTTGTTCACCAGGAAGCCAGCAAGATAAGCAATCAAGTCCCTTCAGTACAAACCCCCCTCCAAGACTGAAACTCAATGGGAACACATGAGCAGGCATGTAAGTTTGCTGATGGCTACATTGGTCTACTGGTGAGTGGAAGAGGGGGAAGGCAGCAATGAAGAAATGGACTGAGTTCAGCCACAGCCCGTAGACTCCCATTGACCTGGAGATGAGAGAGAGAAGAGGAAGGGCTGGTTTGTCCAAAGTGTGGTAACACCTGGGGACACCTGAGCCCATGGACAAGGATACAGCCACAGAAGGCTAGAGCTGAGAGCGAAGCATCCAGCTGATATGAAGTGAGGGGAGAGGCACAAGAACACCCAAACTTGTAGACAGTATCCATTTGACCTAGCCTCGATGGCTTGATAATCAGAACTTGACTAGAGGAAGATAAAAAAGAAAACAGTTTTTGATAAAGAAAATGAACGTCAAGTGCTACAATTTGATGAATTTGACCTATACTCATGGAAGTAGTAGCTCAAAATACCAACAGAGAGGGAAGGAGTCTTCACATCAAGTATCAATGCTATGCCCTCTGTACACAAGGGTAGATAGGGACGGGCAACTTAGACATCGGCTACCTAAAATGAGGGGGCGATAAAGGCACGAAGTGACTGGCTTACAAGGTTTCAAGGGGGAGTTTAGTTTAATAGTGTGTGGGGGAAGATAGATTCCCCACTGAATAGTTTTCATCTTGTCTAGATGGATCCAGTAAAAAGAGATGGGGAAAAGATTCTTATGATTGAATAGTGAGTAATTGTTGTCATGACTAATTGTGACTGTCACCACTGTAAAGGTAGAAGTTTTGTAGCAAAAATGGGGGAGTGGTTAATTTTCCAGTCCAGAAACAGAGGACCCTAGGACCATCAAGGGAGAAGAGCACAAGCAGAATGCAGGACCCTATTCAGAGAAGCAGCGACACCAGAGATGAAGGCAGAGATGGGGACATGGAGAGAGGGAGTAGCTGAGGACTCTAAATTCATGGGAAGAAAGGAACTAACAGCTGGTGGCCAGGAGGCAGACTTGCAGAATATGCCCTTTGGTGGTATAAATTATTATATATGCCTGAGTGTTTTTTCAAAAAAAACAAAAACACAAAAACAAACAGCTAAAATGAATAGAGAGAAATACTGTTAACTGATGGTGGGTACATGGTGGGGATTAAAATCCTTGTAATGAAACAAGGTGTATGATTTTATGATTTGTTGAATGTAAAACTGATGATCTGCCCTGTAAACTTTCATACAATTCACAATAAAAACTTGGGTTAAAAAAAAGATGTTCAGCTTTGGCAACCCAATGAGGGAGTTCTACTCTGCCTTACAGGGTAGCTATGAGTCTGAATTGGCTCTATTGTAATGGGTTATTGAAGCCCCTCCTCTGTTCCTGAAAGTCTTCCTGGCTCCCCCACCTTCTTCAATCCCATTCTTCAGAACACCTGCCCTCAAATAAGGATCTAAAATGATTCCGGAAGCTGAGGTATAAATGACTGAAAATATTTGGAATTTGCCCCCTGTTTGGTGGTTTAGTGGTAAATTCCCACTTTCCATATCAGGGACTTGGATTTGATTTTCAGCCAATGTGCTGTCTGTCCTGGAGGCTTGTGTGTTACTATGATGTGAAACAGGTTTCAGGGAAGCTTCCAGACTAAGATGGACTAGGAAAGAAGTTTCCAAAAATCAATTTCCAAAAATCAACCAGAGAAAACTGTCACAACGGTCCAATCTGCAATGCGTCATGGAGTTGGTCCAGACCTGGACAGTGTTTCATTTTGTTGTGCATGACGGTGCCCGAGCAATAGACCTCTGGTGAATCAATCATGAAATTTCAGCCATTATCTGTCTCACTGAAAAATAAAATTTTCTTTAGAGGAGGTTTGGCGAGAGCCTTGAGATCATGCCACTGCTTTTTTTGCCAGTTGTGGAGACGTGTGGTCCTCTGCTCTCAGGTGTCATTTAATCCTACTCTTACAAGTTCCAGTCTCTTCTGTGAACTGAACTGGAATGACCCCTTCTCCCAGGTCAGTTCATAAATAATGTCCAGAGAAAATATCTACAAACTGAATTCATTTTGCTGGCTTGTCTGTAGTCTCAGTCTCTTCTCTGGTCCCTGCTCCCTCACCCTGCCCCATCATCTACTTCAGAGTACTTGGTTCTACTCTAGCTTCCTTCACAGGTTCCCAGGGCACTAGAGAGGAGCTGCCCTGTACATATGACATTAGACATCATCTTCTCCATCATCCAACGAGTTCTCTGTCTGGTGGGGGTCTTACTGCCAGAAGAGAGTGAGGGTAGGAAGTGACCTCTGAACACATGAAATTGGACTTTACTCTCTTTCTTTTAGACATGCTGTGGATTGCATGGCCTTTTTCAAGCTTAATGTCAAAGGAAACGCCTTCTAAAACCACAAACCACTAGGGCCTCCCTTATTTCTCAGATTGATTTGGCTTCTTGGAAGTGGTTGTGGCCCACAAAGCCACGGCATGAGCCCAGGAGAAAAATAATTTCAGTCACACAGGACCAGCCAGAAGCCCGGCCTCAGAGAGGCGGTTAATAATAGAGCCTGTCCTATAGGCAGTCCGGGAAAGCCTTTGGAGTTTTCTATCTTAAAATATATCCGGGATCGACCCATTCAGAGGCATTTTATTCTCTAGGACCCTTTTCTGTGGTGACCTGTCTTTAGAAGGAAGGTGATTACAGTCCTGGTTTTGAAACCTCAGGAGCTATATCTGTTTTAGGATTTGACGCCAAAACATTTTGAGCAAATAAAAACCAATGACTCACCAGGAATCTTCACTCTTCATTTTCAAACACATCAATCAGTCTGTCAACAGCATTGATTGAGGGTCTATTCTGTGAAGAACTGTGTACCGGCACTGTGGGAAGATTTGCAGAACTATATATTAATAGTTTCATTCATCCATCCATTTATCTAAGCCATTTAATTCAATTTAGGGAATTGAGTCAATTCAGAAGTACCCACTGAGCATTATTATCCACAAAACTCAGTCTTCTGGAAGGATGCCAGCAATACACATACTAGTTGTTGTTGAGTGGATTGTAACTCATTGTGACCCCATGTGCTGTAGAGTAGAACTGCTCTAGTGGATTTTTGTGATTGTCTTGGTGTGGTACTGTAGGATAAGAACTGGACTGCTAACCACAAAGTCGGCGGTTCAAACCCACCATTCGCTCCTCAGATACCCTATGAGTCAAAATCGACTTGACAGCACTCAACAACAACAAAAGCAATAATATCTTTTAGAAGCGAATCATTCATCAAACCTTTCTTCCAAGGTGCCTCTGGGTAGAGTCCACCTGCCGACCTGTCAGTTAGTAACTGAACTGTTTGTATCACTCAGGCACTCCAAGATCCTAATGTGTAAAATGCAATCCTTGTGTGTTTTCATTCAAACAGGGAGTGGGGCAAAGACAAGCTCACAAGTTGGTTGTTGTTGATAGCTGCGGGCAAGTTGATCCTGACTCATAGTGACCCCATATGTGCAGATAGAACTGATGCATAGGATTTTCAAGGCTATGAAGTGAAAGCAGATTGCCAGGTCTGTTTCCTATGGGTATCTTTGGTTGGATCCGAACTGCCTGCCTCTCAGCTAGTAGTCAAGTGATCAACCATTTGTGTCACCCAGGTTAGATCAGGCGCCATATCCTAAATATAACAAGAGGAGTTGACCAAAGAAAAAGGAGCTGTCACATTGAGTTGGGGGAATTGCAAAAAGCACTTTTAAAATAGGGAGTCATTATTAAACATATTGGTCATTCAATAAGTATGTTGAATGAGGTGATTCTTGGGTAAAAATTGGTAAAAATTCAATAGGCAGAAGCAACAACAAAGAAACAACATGTAGACAGCAATTTCTACTAGTTACAAGTCTACTGAGGTATATGACAGGGCAGCAAGTTGTTCTGTTTATTCTCCCCAACATCCTTCCTTCCATCCATCTAAGATGTCACACTTGGCAGCAAGGGACAAATCAGAGGTGAGCAAGTGACATTGAATAAACAGTGTTACATATTATCATTGAATATGAATATATTATCATTGAATATGCAGATGACACAACCTTGCTTGCTGAAAGCTAAGAAGACTTAAAGATCAAAGACTACAACCTTCAGTATAGACTGTACCTCAACATCAAGTAAACAAAAGTCCTCACAACTGGACCAATAAGCAATCTCATACTAAATGTAGAAAAGATTGAAGTTTTCAGGATTTCATTTTACTTGTATTCAGAATCAATACTCATAGAAGCAGAGATCAAGAAATTAAATGACACATTGCAATGGGCAAATCGGCTACAAATCACTTTAAAGTGTTCAAAAGCAAAGATGTCATTTTGAGAACTAATATACAACTGACCCAAGACATGGCATCTTCATTAACCTCATATGCATATGAAAGATGGGCAATGAATAAGAAAGAGTAAAGAAGACTTGATGCCTTTGGATTATGGTGTTAGTGTGGAATATTAAATATACCATGCACTATCAGAACAAACAAATTTATCTTGGAAGAAGTATAGCCAGAATGCTCCTTAGAAGCCAGGATAGCCAGACTTTGTCTCATGTACTTTGGGCATGTTAATCAGGAGAGACCAGCCATGTTTGGTAGAGGGTCAGTGAAAGAAAGGAAGACCCTCAATGAGAGGAATTGATACAGTGGCTGCGACAATGGGTTGAAATTTAGGGATCATTGTGAAATGGCAGTGTTTTCGTTCTGTTGTACATAGGGTTGCTATGAGTTGAAACTGACTTATGTTAGCCTCTAGTACAATAAAACAGTTATACAGTCCTGCACCATCTTCATGATCACTGGTACTTTTGAGTCCATACTTGAGGTGACTGTGTAGTGCCTGCCAAGCTTGGGGATTCATCTCCCAGAGCTGTGTCAGATGATATTGTGGGACTTTCCCTGGCTAATTTTCAGAAGTAGATCACTGCGTCTTTTTTCCTAATCCATCTTAGTCCGAAACCTGTTCACCATGAGTGTCCCTGCTGGTATTTGACATAACCAGTGGTACAGCTTTCCAGCATCATACATAGCAACACACAGTCACAACTACACAACAAACTGACAGGCGATGGAAGCAGTGAGTAGAAAATCTGGAGATATTTGTGCATTAAGAAACAGCGTTGATGGAAGGGGTCTACGAGAACAAAGGTCTGATCACCCACTGGAGGCTGGCAAATGAAGAAGGTACCAGAGGTCTAACCACAGCCATGTGTCAGGGACCAGAGACTGCACAAGTCAGTGGGGTGGCTGGACCTAGACACCCAAGTTGCAGTCACTGAGTCTCCTTGATGGAACCTCTGGGTGAGCATCTAGGGCTGCTCTTTATTTTAAGGGCTGGCACATGATGTTTCCTATATATTAAGTACTTGCTGTATACTCAAGTGTTGCATCAGCTGCAAAAGAGATTCCAGAGAAATGACAGTTTATAATCCAATGGAGCACTCAGAATAAATATAAAAGAAGCAAGTAGAAGATAGTATGAAAGCAATCACCAGTGTATGCATGTAAAACATAAATGTGCTGTGGAAAGATGAATTATAGCCCTGACTTACCCCATAAATATTGAAGCGGCTCCTGGTTGCTATAAGTAGTCATGGCAAGCTTGGTAGAAACGTGAATTTTGAATTTGACTTTCAGGAGTGGATGTTCTGGGTTGTCAGGCAGGAGAGAAGAGGTCCAGCCAGGGAGCCTCTGCCTCAGTCACTGCCCCTGATAGCTGAGGAGCTGATAACTGGGATTCTTGTGTCAGTGGTATGCTGTAGCCACTTGGACAGGTTTGCATGGGTACACATTGGCTCACACCCTCCCACGCTGCCTCACACTGGTTCACACCAGTCCACACTGGTTGACCCCAGCTCACATTGGCTTTCATTAGGTCCCACACACTCACACTGGCTCACACTTACTCACACTGGTTTACATCAGTTCCCAGCAGCTCACACTGACTCACACCGGCTCACACCAGCTTAGGAGTGTCATTTTCCTATGACATGTGGAACCATAATAGAAATATTGACACCACAGAAATCAGAAAATACCACAAACATCGGGGGGTTTTATTTTGCCCCCTCTGGGGAAGCTGGCTTCTCAGCACACTCTGCCCTTAGTCCATTTTCCCTGTCAGGGAATATTAGAAATCACCACTTTTGGTATGAAAATTCTCAACCTGGATCTGGCCAAGATATTATTTTGATTTGAAATAATTCAATAAACAGTCAGCAGTTCATTTAAAGAAAGTGCATGTTTGAGTCCTTGCCATGTGTGAGGTATCATGCTGCCAGCAGGATTCCAAAGATAAGTGAGATACAGTAGCAGCTCACAAGGAACTTCCACTGTAGTGAGCAGATATGAATATGCAAATCAATGTCAAAGTGAACTGGAGAGGACTTGGATAAAGACATTTGTAGGGTGCTAGAGGGAAGTGGGGCTTCAGTGAGTGATAAAATCCTTACCTTCCATGGGAGACCTGGGTTTAATTCCTGGCCAATGAACAGCCACAACCTGTCTGTCTATAATGCTGAACAGGTTTCAGGGAAGCTTTGTGGCTAAGATGAACTAGGAAGAAAGGCCTGGTAATCTTTAAAAAAATCAGCCAGTGAAAAAACCCAATGGATTGCAACAGTCTGATCTGTATCCAGTCATAAGGATAGCACAGTAGTGGGCAATTTTCTTTACATTGTACATGGGGTCTTCATGAGTTGGGGACTGACTCAAGGGCAGCTAACCAGAAAGGAAAGAGGAACACAAGAGTTCCCTGCAGTGGTAGAGAGTCAGGATGGATTTCCTTGAGAAAGCAATATTTGCCTGGCTTCCTGGAAGATTCTCAGGCAGAGAATACTTAGCACCCAGGTAAAGAGGCAGGAGAGAGCTTCCTGCTCTGTGTCTTCAATAGGGCTGGGACATTAAAGGAAATGCAAATGATAGGTAAGTGGACAGGAGCCTCCTGAAGGTTGTCAACTTTTGAACACTGCCCAGGAGGCAAAGTGGAGCCTAAGGAGTGCAGGGAAGTTGCTGGGAAGCAGAACCAGGGCTCTCTAAGGATTCCTGGTGTGGCCCTGTGGGTTAGTGCACTGGACAGCTAGGTCAGTTTGAACTGCAGGTCAGCAGTTCGAGCTCACCAGCCACTCCTCAGAAACCCCACAGAGGGTTGCTATGAGTCTGAAGTGACTCAACAGCACTTAACAATAACACAGACAAGTTATCTCAGTAATATCAGCAAATCCCACAACATGGTTCAGACTATGAGTCTGAACTGATGCGTCCGCACTTAACAACAATGGATGAGTTCTCTCAGTAATATACTTGTCAAACTCTCTTTGTTGTTGTTAAGTGTTAATGCATTAGATCAGACTCAGAGCAATCCAATATAGGGTTTCTAAGGAATGGCTGGTGGGTTTGAATGGCTAACCTTGTGGTTAGCAGTGCAGTGCTTATGCTACTGCATCACACCAGAACTCATTGTTGTTAAGTGCCATTGAGTTGATTCATAGCAACCCTATATAGGGCTTCTGAGAAGTAGCTGGTGAGTTTGAACCACCGACCTTGTAGTCCAGTGCATTATCCTGCAGTGCTATACAATGATGATTCTATCAGATAAGTTTACCTCAACTCTGCAAGAAGATCAAAATATATAACGAAACCTACCTTCATGTTCTCCCTCAGTCCATATCCTCCATGACAAAAAAAAAAACAAAAAAGAAAAATTAATTGTTTGAATCAAGAGAAAGATTGACAGATGATCTCACTTGTATAAAATGATGGAAATAGACAAACAGAAGTCAAAGTTAATTAGTGGTCCTATGGGCATAAGAGAGGGGGTGAGGGGGAAATATTGGGAAGCAGCAAGTTTCTGTTCATGATGATAGAAAATTTGTTATCAATGAAGGGTAATGATTGCACAGCCAATTAATGTAATTGACATCACTAAATTATATACCTGAAAAATGTTGAACTGATAAATGGTATGTTATATATATTTCACCAAAAAGAAGAAGGAGGAGAAGAAGATGAAGAAAAAGAAAGAAGAAGAATTGTTGAGGCTGCTTATGAAGGACCAAACAACTCATGGGATTTGTTTCTTGGTTTGGATGTTGAGAATCATGGTTTCAGGGGACATCCCAGTCAGTTGGCTTAATATTGTTTCTCAATACTTCTGTTCTACCTCTTAGTTTATTGTGTAGTGACTTGGGTCATAAAAACTAGAGAGTGGCCATCCAAAATATAATAATTGGTGCCTTTACCTGAAGCAACAGAGGAAGAAGGAGAGGCAGGAACAAGAAGAGAATATGCAATGTGTGTCTAATTATCTCCATGAACCACTGCCCTCTTTATCATGAGAACAAAAGAACTCAATGGTGCCCTGTTACCATTACTGAAAATTTTGATCAAACTTCTATAGAAGAATCCTGATCAAAAGGGGGGGGGGGGATGTAGAATATAATTTCAAATTCTCAATAGAATCTAGACTTTCTGGAGCTATTGAAGCTGGATGATTCCACCAAACTATTGTCCTAATCGTTAAACTTTAAGGTTTAAATTTTAAGCTAAAATTATCCCCTGGTGTCTTCTTTGAATTAAAAAAAAATAACTTTTCTTAATCAGTAAAGTACGCCTGCTTTTAGCATTGCTCTCTTTTAAAGAATTCTCTATGTGAGATCAAACTGACAACAACAATTTGAAAGGTTTCATGAGCAATTTAGAAGGTAGTGAGTTTAAAATATGGTGGTGGGATTATTTGGAACAGGATAGCAAGAGTAGGAGCACAACTTGAAGAATGTAATCAATGCACTGAGTGCCCATGTAGGAATTGGTGAAATAATGTATCTCTGGCTGTGTATACTGTCACCAGGATAAAAAAGATACAAAGCAAAACATGGGACTCAGATTAGGAACCCATTTCAAGGAAATGCTTATTTTTGTTAAGTGCTGTCGAGTTGGTTCCTACTCATAGCAACCCTGTATAGGGTTTTTGAGACGTGGCTGGTGCATTTGAATAACCAACCTTGAGGTTCAGACCAACCTTAAAGTAGCGTGCTTATCCTATGTTACCACAGCAGGGAAATGCAAGATAAAGTATATAATAATAATGTGAAATGTTTTGTGTGCCATCAAGTCAGTTCCATCTCATAGTGACCATGTATAGGGTTTCTGAGTGTGGCTGGTGGGTTTGAACTGCTGATCTTGTGGTTAGCAGTCCAGTGCTTATCCTACAGCACCACACCAGGGTCCAACTATTTCCTATGAGCCTTATTCAAAGTAAATTTTAAATATAAATATCATTCATTTTTTAGCATAACTCTGTATGTATGTTTTGCAAATGAGGAAACTGAGGCTTAGACTTTACTAATTGCCGATGGTCAGAGACAGTGTCTTATTATGATAGTTTTGGTTGTTAAGTGGTGGAAACTCAAATGATTTACCCCAGGCAAGATGGAGAATGGAGTCATTTGGCTGAAAAACTTTTGGGAATGCATCTGGCCTCAGGAACAGATGGAAGCTGCCTTGGGAGACCTCCCGGGTTGTCTGCTTCACTCAGTGGGTCAGTGTGTTTTCTCAGACCTGTTTCTCTCTTCTTCGGGACACAGGAGTGCAGCCAGCAGTTCAGCGCTCACATCTCACAGCTTTGCTTTCAGAGAGGGACTAAGCACTTTTTGGGTAAGAGCACCATGATTGGCGCTTAGTTAGGGCAAGGAGAAGTACCCCAAAAGAAGGGAGCTACTAAGCCTGAAGAAAAAACATCATAATCTTTAGCCAAGATGCATAACCAAAAGTTTCTTTCCAAATCTCTACTGTTAATCACCATGGCTAAGAGAATAGTAACTAGACTGACCAAAGCTTAAAGTGGGGTGATTTTCAACTCTGATGGCACAATGGAATCCTCCAGGAAACTTTTAATAACCACTGTGGACCCAACCATATCTCTGGGTGAATCATGATCTCTGGGATCAAGGATAGAACAGTGAATTTGTCTCAACAGATGATTCAAATGTGGCAGTTCTTCAGAGACTGAAGTATGCACAAGAATTATCTGAGGATTTTGTTAAAATGCAGATTCTTACTCAGCAGGTCTGGACTTGTGCCGAAGACTCAGCATTTCTGACAAAATGAATCCAAAGTGAGGTTGATGCTGCTGGTCACACTTTGAGTAACAAGGTTTCAGAGGGACTTTAACATGAAGAAGATTTTACAATAAATATAACAAAATGCTTTCTTTACATGGATAATAAACAAACAGTTGCCATCTAGTGCATTTTGACTCATGGTGACCCCTTGTGTTTCTAAGTAGAAGTGTGCTCTATAGGATTTATGATGGTTGATCTGTTAGGAGTAAATCTCCAGATTTTCTTTGGAGGCAGCTCTGTTGTTAGGTGCCATGTAGTGGGCTCCAACTCATAGAGACCCTACACACAACAGAATGAATCACTGCCCAGTCCCGAGTCATCCTCACAATTGTTGTTATGTTTGATCCCATTGTCACTACCACTGTGTCAATCCATTTTGGTGTGTGTGTGTGGCGGGGGGGTATCTTCCTCTGTTTTGCTGACCCTTTACTTTACCAAACATAGTGTCCTTTTCCAGAGACTGGTCCTTCCTGATACCACGTCCAAAATAGGTGAGACAAAGTCTCAATAACCTTGCTTAAAAAGGAGCTCTGGTAGCATAGTGGTTACAAATCGGGCTGCTAACCTCAAGGTCGGTAGTTTGAAACTACCAGCCATTCCGTGGGAGACAAATAAGGTTTTCTGCACCCATGAAGATTTACAGCCTTGGAAACCCTGTGCAGGGTCGTTATGAGTCGGAACCGACTCCATGGTACTTAATAACAACAACAACAGCAACCTTGCTTAAAAGGGATATCCTGGTTGTACTTCTTCAATGAGACATCTGTTTGTTCTGAAAATCCATAGTACTTTCAATGTTTTTCCCCACCACCACAAGTCAAAAGCATCAATTCTTCTCAGGTCTTCCTTAATCATTGTGAGCTTTCACATACATCTGAGGCAACTGAAAATACCATGACTTGGTTCCGGTGCACCTTAGTCCTCAAAGGGATACTTTAACAGTTGCTCTTTGACACTTTAAAGAGGTTCTTTGTAGCAGATTTCCTCAATGAAATAGATCCTTCAATTTCTTGTCTGTGGTTTCCATGAGCATTGGTTGTGAATTCAAGTAAAATGAAATCCTAGACAACTCCAGTCTTCTCTTTATTTATCGTGATATTTTTTACTGGTCCAGGTGTAAGGATTTTTTGTATTCTTTACAATGCAGTTTAATCCACACTGAAGACCGTATTTGACTTTCATTAGTAAGTGCCTCAAGTCCTTGGTAAGCAAGTTTGTGTCATCTGCATATGCAAGTTGTTACTAGACCTTCCTCTAATCCTTCTTCATACAATCCAGTTTCTCAGATTATTTGCTCAGTATGTTGGTTGAATAAATATGGTGAAAGAATACAACACTGATGTATGCCTTTTCTGATATTAAATCTTATTCTGTTCAAAATACTTCATCTTGGTCTATGTACAGGTTCCATATGAGCCCAATTAAATGTTCTGGACTCCCCATTTCACAATACTATCCATAGTTTGTTGTGAGTCACACAATTGAATGCCTTTGCATAGTCAATAAAATAGTAGACAGGTGAACATCTCTCTTGTATTTTCTGCTTTCAACCAAGATTCATCTGACGCCAGCAATAATATCTCTCTGTCTAAATCCTCTTTTGAAGCCATCTTGAAATTCTGGCAGCTCATTGTTGATGTATTACTGCAGCCATTTTTGAATTATCTTCAGCATAACTTTACTGTTGTGTAATATTTATGACATTGTTCATTAATTTCTGCATTCTGTAGGACCACCTTTCTTTGGAATGGGCACAGTTATGGGTCTTTTGCAGTAGGTTGGTCTGGTAAAAATTGTCTCTTGAATTTCTTGGCATAAACTAGTGAATACTTCCAGTTCTGCATCAGTTTGTTGAAACATTTCTATTAGAATTCCAGCATTCCTAAAGCCTTGTTTTTGCTAATGCCTTCTGTGCAGCTTGGATGTCGGCCTCAAATACCATTTTTTCTTGATCATATGCTACTTCCTGAAATTGTTGAACATCAACCAATTCTTTTTGGTATGCTGATTCTGTGGACTTCAATCTTCTTTTGAAGCTTCCTTCATTGCCCATGTTGTTGTTGTTAGGTGCCATCAGGTCAGTTCTGACCTATGCACAACAGAACAAAACGCTGCCCGGTCCTATGCTGTCCTCATAATTGTTTTTAAGTTTGAGACCATTGTTGCTGCCACTATGTCAGTCCATCTTGTTTGGGGGTCTTCTTTTTTTCTGACCGTCCACTTTTATAAGCATGATGTCCTTTTCCAGGAACCGAAAATACGTACAAAGTATGAGAGATAAAATGTGGCCATTCTGCGTCCTTTTCCAGGAACTGAAAATACTTACAAAGTATGAGAGATAAAGTCTGGCCATTCTGCCTTATAAAGAGCATCTGGTTGTACTTCTTCCAATATAGATTTGTTTGTTCTTCTGGCAGTCCAAGGTACGTACAGTATTCTTCACCAACACCATAATTCAAATGTATCGATTCATCTACAATCTTCCTTATACATTGTCCAACTTTTACATGCATATGAGGCTACTGAAAATACCATGACTTGGGTCAGGCATATTTTAGTCTTTAAACTGACATCTTTGTTCTTGAACACTTTAAAGAGGTGTTTTATAGCAGATTTGCCTAATGCAATGTGTCATTTGATTTCTTGACTGCTGCATCCATGAGTTTGATTGTGGATCCAAGCAAAATGAAGTCTTTGACAACTTCAATCTTTTCTTCAGTTATCATGAAGTTATTTTTTGGTCCACTGGTGAGGATTTTTGCCTCTGTCCCTCTGCCCCTTACATTGAGATGCAACCCATATAAAATGCTGTGGTTTTTTATCTTCATCAGTAAGTATTTTAAGTCCTCTTAGCTTTCAACAAGTAAGGTTGTATCATCTGCATAATGAATGTTGTTCATGAGTTTTCCTACAATCCTGATAACACATTCTTCTTCATATAATTCAGCTTCTTTAATTATTTGCTCAGCATACAGATGGAATAAGTGTCGTGAAAGGATACAACCCTGGTGCACACCTTGCATGATTTTAAAACGTGCAGTAGCCCTTTGTTCTGTTCAGATGACTGCCTTTTGTCCATACAGGTGTCTCATGAACACAATAAAGTATTCTGAAATATCCACTGTTCACAATGTTGTCCATAGTTTGTTCTGATCCACAGAGTGGAATGCCTTTACATACTGAATAAAGCACAAATAAACATCTTTCTAATATTCTCTGCCATCAGCCAAGATTTATCTGATGTCAGCAATGATAGCCATAGTTTCACATCTTCTGAATCTGACTAGAATGGCTGGCCCCTCCCTGGTGGTCTACTGTTGCAGCCATTTTTAAAATTATCTTCTGTAAAATTTTACTTGCATGTGATATTAATAATATTGTTTGATGATTTCTGATTTCCATTGGAATGAGTACAAATATGAATCTCTCCCATTCGGTTAGTCAGGTAGCTGTCTTCCAAATTTCTTGGCATAGATGAGTGAGTGCCTACAATGCTGTCTCTGTTTAAACATTTCAATTTGTTTCCCGTCAATTCCTGGAGCCTTCAGTGCACCTTGGACTTCCTTCTTCAATACCATTGGTTCTGGATTATATGGTACCTCTAGAAATGAGTGAAAATCGACAAGTTCTTCTTGGTATATGTTTTGATGTTTCCAGTGTCATTCAATATTTTTTTTCATAGAATCCTTCTATATTGGAATCTAAGGCTTGGGGTTTTTCATCAGTTCTTTTAGAAATGCTGAGCGTGTTCTTTCCTTTGGATTTTCTAATTCAAAGTCTTTGTACATTTTGTCATTATAATATTTGATTTTGTCTTCTTGAGCTGCCCTTTGAAGTTTTCTGTTCAATTCTTTTACCTCCTCATTTCTTTCCATAGCCTTAGTTTCTCTATGCCCAAGAACAAGTTTCAGAGTCTCTCTGACACACAGTTAGGTCTTTTCTTTCTTTTCCTGTCTCTTTAAATTACCTTTTGTTTTCTTCATATATGATATTCTTGATGTCATCCCACAACTCCTCTGGTTTTGGGTCATTAGTGTTCAACACACCAATATGTTCTTGAAATGGTCTCTAAATTCAGGTGGGATATACTCAGAGTCACATTTTGGCTTTCATGGACTTGTTTTAATCTTCTGCTTCAGTTTGAACTTGCATATGACCAATTGAACCTCTCTTCCACAGTTGGCCCCTGGCCTTGCTTTAACTGATGAGGTTAAATTTCTTCATTATGTCTTCCCACAATTAGATTCCCATATATTCCATCTCTGGTAGCGTAGTGGTTATGAATCAGGCTGTGAACTGCAAAGTCAGCAGTTTGAAACTACCAGCTGTTCCGCGGGAGAAAGATGAGGCTTTCTGCTCTCGTAAAGATTTACAACCTCGGAAACCCTGTACAGGGTCACTATGAGTCGGAACCGACTCCACGGCACATAACAACAACACAACATATCCCATCTGGTGAGGTGCATGTATTTAGTTGCCGTTTATGTTGTTGAAAAAAAGTTTTTGTAATGAAGAATCACTGTTCTTACAAAATTCTATCATGTGATCTCCAGTATCATTTCTGTCACCAAGACCATATTTTCCAACTACTGATCCTTCTTCTTTGTTTCCAACTTTCACATTCTACTCACCAGTAATTATCAATGCATCTTGAATG
>NW_006408527.1:4669998-4692593 GCF_000296735.1 Chrysochloris asiatica | reverse complement strand
GGAGCAGCTGGTGAGTTTGAACTGCCAACCTTACAGTTCAAACAGCTTTGCAGTCTGGCGCATTAACCCACAACGTCATACCTGGACTCCGTCTTCCATGTAGGTGTATAGATATTATCCTATCACAGACAATATTGTACTTCAAGAAAGCTCTTCAAATGTTCTTTGGATGATAAATGTGACATATTCTTGTTGCATTTGTCATTCCTGGTATTGTAAACCATATGATTATCAGATTTAAATTGGCCGATTTCTGGCCATTTCAGCTCAATAGTGCCTCAGGTATCTATCTTTGTGCTTTCCATTTAATTTCTGACAACTTCCAGATTTCCTAGATTCATACTTTGTACATTCCGCATTCTGACTATTAATGGATATTTGCAGCTTTTTTTTTTCTCATTTTGGGTCATGTTCCCTCAGTCTTTTGAAGTTCCCCAAAGCTTTACAAAACATGTCATTAAGGTCTGTTGTACTTTGAGGAGGCAGCTTTTCCCCAGTCATGTTTTGAGTGCCTTCCAACCTGACCATATTTTTTATCTTCCACCACTATATCAGACCATATTTCCCTGATATTCATAAGGTTTTTAGTGGCTACTCCTCTGAAGTACACTGCCTATTCCTTCTCCCCAGTCTGTTTTTTGGTCTGGAATCTCTGCTGAAACCTATCCACCATGGGTGACCCTGCTGGTATTTGAAATACCAGTGGCATAGCTTCCAGCATCACAGCAACACACAAACCACCATCGTATGACAAAGCAAGAGATGAGTGGACTGAGGCAGCTCTGGATGGATTCCAATCTCCAACCTTTCAGTAGCAGCCACGCATGTTAACCATCTACACTACCCAAGGACTCTTTCTTGTGCATACCCAACCCTCTAGGTAAGAGTGGAACTGCCCCCATGTGGTTTTCAAGGCTGTAATCTTTACAGAAACAGAATGTCTCATCTCTCCCCCAAGCATAGGCTGTAGGTTTCTACCATGGACCTTTTTGTTAACAGTGAGTGGTTTCTCATTGTGCCACCAGAGCTGATTTCCTTGTATACTCGAAACCCAAACCGACCACCATCGAGTTGATACCAACCTTATATAAGATTTTCAAGACTGTAAACCTTTATGGGAGCCGACAGCCCCATCTTTCTCCCAGTGAGTTACTGGTGGGTTTGAACCTCCGAAGTTGTCATTAGGAGTCCAACACCTAACAACAATTTCATTTGTAACAAGCTCAGGTTTTCTTGGTTTTACTGTAATTGAACTCAATTTCTCTTTTGAGCTGTCTGAACCCACCAACCACTTCATAGAAGAAAGATACAATAGTCTGCCCCTGTAAAGATGGTTGGTGTTAAGTGCTGCCGAGTTGGTTCTGACTCAGTGATTCTGTGTAGGATTTCCAAGGAGTGACTGGTGGGTTTGAACAGCTGACCTATTATCCATTGTGTATTCTATATCACCATCCCAGGACACCCATGGAAACGCAGTGTTTGTACCATCCGATAGGGTTACTATGAGTCAGAATTGACTTGAAAACAATGAGCTTATTGAGAAAGACTATTATTGAGAAACCAGTCTTCCAACTCTAATATTTAGGACTAGACATAAGTTTTGGAGTTCAAATGCAAACTTTGTTTTGCTTTAATCTTTCCCAATGCCAGGAGTACCAAGGGATGGGCAGAGGGTGACTGCGTAAGCAAAAGTCATTACAGATAACAGGTGAAACATTCATTGGTTGACATTTCATAAAAATTATTCCAATACATGTGGATAATGATAATGATTACTTTCTAGGACTCTGGTGACAATGAAATGAGACAGTACATGGAAAGGTACTATACCTATTAGCTATTGTGTCTGGGGCTGTTCGCTATCCCTCTGCCTCTGTCTGGTCCTGGGTAGGGCCCGCTCCTCGCCTGGATTATGTATTAAAAATGGTGATGCTGTATTATAAACAGCAGGAGAGGCAGGGGGTCATGGGCTCACAGCAGTAACTCCGTTTTCTTAAAGGCTTCGCTACAAAGCCTCTGATACAATTTGTTAGCCCACCCAACCCTGCAAATGGGAAATTGGGTTTATATTTGATCAGTTTGGCTGGACCACTGAAGCTTCATGTGTCAACAGCAGACCGACTTATTGTTACAAAGCTCTCAGACACCTGGCCTGCTGCTCAGTGCGACCAGATCAGCTTCTGGTTCACATCTCGCACAGTCTTAAAGTGGAAAGAAATTAGCCTGCATCTCTGGGTGTTGTTTCTGGGTCTGAGATTGATTGATAGGTCATTCAGTCACTCTTTGGAAACATGGCGCCAGTAGCTTCAGAGAGAAACAAAGCAGTAGCATTTGAAGTGGGGGTTTTGAAAAATCATCTTGCTTTTCCTCATTTGCTTTTATTTTATAACATGTACCCATTAGCATGCAACATTTTGAACATTTTAAAACAACCCTGGAATTTCACGATTTGTGGGAAACACTAAAAAGGGCAGCACTCTGAAAGGGTGTCAATGCCTTGATTATTTCCACAGGTGTGGTGCTATAGGATAAGCACTTCATTGCTAACTACTAGGTCAGCCATTCAAACACACCAGCTGCTTCTAAGAAACCTGATACTGGGTTGCTATGAGTCAGAACCAACTCCATGGTACTTAACCAAACCTTTTACTTTTGGACCCTGGTAGCATAGTGGATTGGAGTCCTGGTATGGCGCTGCAAAGCCATTTGAACTACAAGGTTGGCGGTTCAAGCTCACCAGTTTCTCCTCGGAAACCCTATATAGGGTCACTATGGGTTGGAACCAACCCAACGGCACTTAACAACAACAACAAAGCATAGTGGATTATGAACTGGACTACTAACTGAAAGGTCAGCAGTTCGAATCTACCAGCCCCTCAGAGGGAGAAAGATGAAGCTTTTTTGCTCTTGTAAAGCAGGACAGTGAATAAGGAAGCCCGTAGAAAAATTGATGCTTTTGAGTTATGGTGTTGGAGGAGAATATTGAATGTTCCTTGGGCTGCCAAAAGAACCAATAGATCTGTTTTGGAAGAAGTGCAGCCAGAGTGCTCCTTGGAGGCCAAGATGGCCAAACTTTGTCTCTCATACTTTGGACATATTGTCAGGAGGGACCAGTCACTGGAGAAGGATATCATGTTTGGTAAGGTGGAGGGTCAGAGAAAAAGAGGAAGACCCCCAACGAGATGGATTGGCCAAGTGGCAGCATCAGTGGACTCAAGCATGGCAACAATAGTGAGGTTGGCCCAGGACCGGGCAGTGTTTTGTTCTGTTGTACATAGGGTCGCTATGAGTCATTACTGACTCGATGGCACCTAACAGCAACGACAAAGATTCACAATATCAGAAACTCTATACAGGGTCCCTATGAGTTGGAACAAACTGTATGGCCCACCACCACCACCACCACCATTTGGTTGTGAAAGAGTCCCTGGCGGGGTTGGGGTGGGGGGGTGGGGAGGGGGTCAAATGGCTAACACACTTAGCCGCTAAAAAAAAGGGTGGAGGTTTGAGCTCACCCAGATGTACCTCAAAGGAAAATTCTGGCAATCTGTTTCTGAGAAATCACCATTGAAAATCACATAAAGTTCATGGTGACAGACCACATGGTGACATGCATGAGGTCACCATGAGGTGCACTCAACTGTGAGGCAACAGGGTTGGTTTTGGTATTTGACTGTGAGGATCCAGTACCTGTTTAGTAAAGACAAAAGAAACAATGTTCTCTAATTAACAAAGCTAACTATTTAAAATTTTCTGCCTGGGGGGCAGTTCTAATTTGGATTTTGAAAGAGAAGAAGGAAGAAATGACTTAGAGCAATGAGTGTGGCTGGTAGGAGGGGGTAGAAAGCCAGAGTCCAGGGAACCACAGTCAAAGAGAAATACCCTATATGGAGGAATGACTAGAATTTTCTATAGAGTGATTCCTAACACTTCAATGTAAGTTGATTCTTAACTCCGTGCTGGACTTACCAGCCCCATCCTATTAGCCTGGTCTGATACAACTGTGCCCTCAGACCTCAGGGGATTAAAGAAGAGTTGTACTTGGGACCACCTGGAGCAGAGAGAAGAGAACCACTATAGGAGACCAGATGCAAAGAAGCAGGAAGAAGGAGCTCAAGCATGTAAAGAAAACTTCTTCCCCTCTGCCTTCCAGAGCCTCCTGGGAATCATCAGACATGCTGGGGAAGATGCTGAATCACCTTCAGTACATGGGGAGTGCTGATGTCAGTATAGCTGATGGTTAACAGTGACTTCAGAACAATACACTGACATGTGTAGTTTTTCTGGGCAATGATTTGAATCCTGGATCCATAGACATTGCTGTGCGGAAGCTAGTGACTGAGCCTAGCTGATTGTATCCTGTCTCCAGCACCTCTGCTGTTCTCTCCCTGCCTGAACATACAGTTCTGAGGGGCCTAAGAAGAGAAGAATAACCAAGTTTAACAATATCCCAAACACTGGCATTAAGAAAAGTTTGAGGAATGTAGCTCTGTAGAATGAGCAAGAGTCTACTTTATTTTGTTTCTAGAATTCTGGTCTAATTTGTTCAGAAAAGGTGCTTTCACTTAATGCACTGCCATCAAGTCAATTCCTACTCATAACAAATCTGTATGAGGTATCTAAGACTGCAAACCTTTATGGGGGAAGACAGACTCATCCTTGTCCTGCACGCGGGTTTGAACCACCAACCTTGTGATTAACAGCTCAGTGTTTAACCCGCAGAGCCTACCAGAGTTACTTTTCACTTACTTATTTGTGGTGTTGTTGCTAAGTGCCTTTGAGATGGTTCTGACTCATAGCAACCCAGTTTAGGGCTTCTAAGGAGCTTCTGGTGGGTTTGAACCACCAACCTTGCAGTTAGCAGTCCAATGCTTATCCTACAGCATCACAGCAGGGCTCGGATTTCACTTACTTACATTGTTGTTAAGTGCCATTGAGTTGGTTCCAACTCATAGTGACCCTGTATAGAGTTTCTGAGGAGCAACTGGTGGGGTTGAATGGCCAAACTTGTGGTTACAGTCCAGTGCTTATCCTACAGTATCATACCAGGACTCACTTACTTATATGGTCCTAGAAAAGTGGCAGTGAGTGAAGATGTGTCATTGTTAATAAGCCCAGATGTCAATGATGGCTTACACTGAGAAATAACTTGCAAATTCCTGAGTTAGGATTTGTTTTTCACTTGTATGAATGCGGGTTTTCACAGAAACTGGATTGATCTTTTTGTGATTATTATTACACAAATTGATACGAGTGAATTAGTCCATTTGCTTCCAGCAGAGGAGAACATTAGGCAGGGGATGATGAAACCTTGGGTTCTAGTTCTTGTTCTAGAAGCCCTTTACCTCCCTTAACTATGCCCTCTGTCAAGTCAGAAACTTTGTCCTAAATGATCTCTAAAGGACCTTCCAACTTGAGCTTCCTATGATTCAAAAACATTTATAAAGGAAACCCAAGCTTGCATAGTTAATTCATCCAGAGCTTCCCAGACTTTCTCAGTTAAAGGCATTCTTAACCTTTGATTTGGACTCATAACACACCCACTCATGGCAGAATAAAACAGAGCTCCCTAGGTTTTCAATGACTGACTTTTCAGATGTAGATCATCAGGCCTTTCTTTCAAGGACTTGTGGGTGGACTTAAATCTCCACAAACTTTCTATTAGCAACAGAGCTTATTAATCATTTACAGCACCCAGGGGATTCCCCAAAGCATCTTTAGGGTCTTAGTCAGGCTCAACAGTCCCATTTGTGAAGTGATTATGTCCAAACAACTTCATACTTATTTATATCTTAATATGTTATTATTGTTAATTGACGTCATGTCGATTCTGACTCATAGCGATCCTGTGTAGGATTTCTGAAGAGCAGCTGGTGAATTTGAACTGCCAACCCTGTGGTTAGCATCCTGGTGCTTATCCTTCGGTGCCACATGAGGAGTCTAGCCATTTGAAAAGCAACAAGAATATATATATAAATGGAAAGGAAAATAATAGTTGATTTCATACTTCTATAACCACAATTACTTAGTGATGGGATGCGTGGACTCGCTGACTGCTGAACAGTTTCTCAATAATCCAGTTTAACAATATCCAATACCAATCTTAGAACCAGATTGGATCCCAGAACTCTCGTTTCTCATTCCATATTCATCCTGATTCATGACTTTCTTTTTTTATTATTATAGCAAATACCAACAGTGCATTTTTACAAAGTTATATCATCAAAGGAAATGTAGCAGCTTTGAACTTGAAATTGAACTACCTCGAACTAGTAGTGGCAGTGTTCTGTGGAGTCGGTTCTGACTCATAGCAACCTTGTATAGTGTTTCTGAGGCTGTAACTCATTTAAGGGAGCAGAATGCCTCATCTTTCTCCCTTGGAAAGGCTGGTAGTTTCAAACTGCTGACCTTGAGCTTAGCAGCCTGACTTGAAACCACTGTAGTTTGTAACAAATGATTTGGATCTTCAACCTGTGAATATGCAACCGTACCCTCCTCCCCACCCAATAGGCTCAGTCCCTTGCTCCTTGGCCCACTTGTTGTTTGACCTTATGGAAACTAGCCATCAGTATCCAGACTAATTTTCTTAAAAATCATCCCAGGAGGCTTCACTTCTATTTCAAGCCCTGTGGTATATCAATCACTTTAAGCTTCCACTTTCTGGTACCCTCAATGTCTTCACATTCTGACCCTCCCTGCAACAATCCTAAAAACCTCATACCTGAATCAGCCTAACCATTTGTCTCATGTCTTTTCTCAGCTGAGTTCAGGTAGAGTAATTCTCAAAAGAGATGCATTGGCACCATAGAAAGTTTGTAAGTCAGCTTCTGCCTATAACTGATTGTAATACCGAAGATGGGGCTACAACGATGTGCCCAGGGAAAGAGGCTTCCTGTGGAGCCTCTCCATTACATAAGACCATAGGTGGAATCCTGAACTCCATCCAGAATCTTCTGAGGTGGGAAATTTCCACTTGAAAGGACAAGCAGACCAGCCTGGAGCAGCTAGAAGAACAGAAGATACTTCTTGAAAGAAAGACTGACAGGAAAAATACAAAACAATATAGGCAGACAGACTGATTACTACAAGAACAAGCAAGTTGCTTGCTCAGGAGACATCAAGCTATGTGGTCGGGTCCCCTCAGGGCAAACCTCCTTCCAAGACTCAATGGGAAGACACGCTGTGATTGGTGACCACGTTCATCACCAATAAAGGGAAGTGATGGGAAAACAGGAATGAAGCTGTGAGCTGAGCCCTACAACATTCAATAGACTCCTGTGAACCTGGTTGGAGACCTGGTTGGCCAGCAGTGTGGCAAGACCTGGGGACACTTGGGCCCAGAGTCAGTGACATAGCCACAGAGGACTAGAGTGGAGAGTGAAGCATCCCACTGATAAGAAGAGAGGGCATATGCATAAGAGCACCCACATTTGCAGATAATACCCACTTGACCAGGCTTCAATGACTGTATGATCAAAGCTCAACCAGAAGAAGAAAGAAGAGGGGAAAAAAGAATAATCTGATACAATTTGATGAACTTTACCTACACCTATGGATACAGTAGCTCAAAAGAGGGAACAAATCTTTATAGCGAGGATTATTCCCACCCCCTCCATACATAGAGTAGAGAGGAATGGGCAACTTGGACATTGGTTACCCAAAATGGGTGGGCTACAAAGACAAGAAGTGACTGGCTTACAAGCTTTCCAGAGGGAGACTAGATGCAGAGGGCACAGACTCTCCACTGAGTAGTATCCAATCTGTCTGGGTGGGGCTGATGAAAGGAGATGTGGATAGGTCTCTTGTGATTCAATAGTGAATAATTGTTATCAAAACTGACTGTGAGGGTTGAAAATGTAAAGGTAGATGTTTTGTAGCAAAAAGAGGGGAGTGATTGACTTTTTAGTCTAGGAGCAGAGGTCCCTGGGACCATCAAGGGAGAAGAGCAGAGAGCGGGACCCTACCCAGAGAAGCAGTGATGCCTGAGATGGAGGCAGAGACGATGACCTGGAGAGATGGAGTGGCTGGGGACTTTAGACCCAGAGAGGGAGATGGGCTCTGTGCTGACAACCAAGGGGCAGGCTTGCAGGGTTGTTTGATAATGCATGGAGGGGACTGTAACCACGGTAATGAAATGATTACGATAGGATGAATGTAAAGCTAATGTTCTCCCATGTAAACTACCACATAATTCACAATAAAACACTAAAAAAAGAGATGCACTGGGTTTCCCAAAGATATACAGGCTTTGATGTCATCTGGGCCCTCCAGTCCCTGGGCAATCTTGTAACATACTCAAGCCAACTCCCATCTCCCACAAGAATGTTACACAGTTTCTCCCCTTTCCTCTGCCATCTCAGCAGATACCTGCCTTCTAGCTGTAGGATAAGCATTGGACTGCTAACCACAAGGTTGGTAGTTCAAACCCACCAGCCACCCCTCAGAAAACCTATATAGTGTAGCTAAGAGTTGGAACGGACTAAACACACTTAACAACAACAAAAACAGCTCAGAGAGAAAAGCAACACTCTCGAGAGTAAGCACTATGGTACTGTCCTCACCTGTGAACATCCCCACCTGCACCTACCCTCTCACCTCCTCCTACACTGCAGAGGAAGTGACATCATCCTCCAATTTCAGGGCTCTCCCCGCTCTGTGTTCTTGGTTCCATTCATTCCAACAGTGCTGCACCATGCTCTGCTGCACTAGTTATTCCAACTCCTCCTTCTTTATCGTTTTATTCTCTAAGGTCCATGAATGTATTCAAGTCTTTAAAAACCACTTGCTGTGGAGTCACCTTCAACCCATGGTGACCCCATGTGTGTCAGAATAGTAATGAGCTCCATAGAAATTTCAGTGGTTGATTTTTGAGAAATAGATCACTAGATCTTTCTTCTGAGACATCTCTCAGTTGACTTGAAACACCAATCTTTCAGTTAGCCGTTGAATGTGTTAACTATTTTCACCACCCAAGGACTTATCAAGTCTCTTACACTTTAATAACAAAGATTTCCAAAAACTATCTCTCAATAATTAATGTCTGATCATCTCCCTCCTACTGGCAGACAAATTCCTCGACCAAGAGTCCATGCAGGCTGGCTTCCATTTCTTGACTTCCCATGCACGTTTGTACCTCTTGCTGGTAGGCTCCACTTCTCACTCCGGTCTCAGTCTCTCACTTTACCTCCCCCATTTTGCTCCAGCCACCCGAACCACACGCAATTCTCAGAACAGCCTTTGATACCTTTGCTTCCTGTGTTCCTTTCTGCCTTGTCTGTCTGGAGTGGTGGTGGTGGTTGTGTACTGTGGAGTCAGTTCCAACTCTTAGCCACCCTGTATAGGGTGTCTGAGGCTGTAAATCTTTACGGGAGCAGAAAGCCTCATCTTTCTCCTGCACAAAATGGCTGGTAGTTTTGAACTGCTGACCTTGAGGTTAGCAGCCCAACTTGTAACCATTATGTTACCAGAGCTCCTTCTCTACCTGGGGAGTATCTCTTATTTCAGAATACCCTCCAAAAAGCCTTTCTGTACACTTCCCTCCATCTCCTTCCAGAAGTGTCTATGTTCTTTATGTGCTCAGCTGTTCTTTTGATAGACATTCATTACAATATTTCTGTGCTTTTCTCCAGAAAATATTGTAAGTTCTGGAGACCTAGAATGGATAATGTCTTGATTATAGCTGCATTCCTAGTACCTGGTCCATCTCAATGACTTATGTTCAGCGAGTGAGGAAATGGGAGTTGTACATAAATAACTCTCAGTTATCCATGGTGAAGGCGTTCTGGTGTGGCACTATAGGATACACACTGGACTGCAAGGTCAATGGTTCAAACTCACCAGCTGCTCCTCGGAAACCTTATACAGGGTCTCTATGAGTTGGTACTGACTCAACTCAATGGCACTTAACAACAACAACAACATTCTAAGATCGAAAGGAGTCCTGGGGTGGCGCTGTGATTAATGCACTGAACTGTAACGTCAGTTTGAACCTCAAGGTCAGTGGTTCAAGCTCACCAGTTGTTTCTTGGAAACCCTATACAGGTTGCTATGAGTCGATACAACTCAACGGCACTTAACAACAACAACAACAATAACAACAACAAGGCTGTAACCAACTCATCCAGCCGTTCTGTGTGAGAAAAGACCAGGTGATCTGCAGCCACGAAAACCCCACGGGCAGTTCCACTCCGTCACATTGGGTTACTGTGAGTAGAAAATCGACAATAACAACATCCAAAGTAAGGGAGCTCCTACCGCGTGACATCCTGCACAAACATTTGATCCCAAACAGATTCTTCTAAACCTTTCATCTCTCAGGTACATGTGTAGATGGGATCTCATTCTTCCTCACTGAGCCCCTAAGGTGCTTATAATGATCCTGTTTTACAGATGAAGAAAACTGAGGCTCATAGGGCATACAGTGGTGGAAGCAGGATTCTAGCCTGGCTTTGCCTGGCACCTGCAACCCAGGCCCTTTGTCCAACCCCAGACACTCCTCCCTCCATTGCTAGGCCAGCATGTGCTGGTGAACTGCCATCTCACGAATTGTCAGCTTTAAAACCACCAGGAAGGTGACAAGTCAGAAGCCAAACCAACAAGTAATGCTCTCAGTCCACAATAGGATCATACAGACTTGTGGGTTCTCAATGATGTGATTCTTAACCATGGATTGTGACACAAATATTCCCTGCCCATCAACTGTATTTCTGTTAATTTAATAACTATCATAACTTTAGCTGCCTGATCAGACATAGAGAGAAATCAGACAACAGTAGAATGATCAGCACTGATATCCCAAAGAACCTCCTAACACTGTTCCCAGAGCCATCCGCTGCCCACCACCCCATCCCCACCATTTTCCCTAACATGCCAGACCAGGGATAGTCCAAGAAATCTCCTCTAAGTTTACACCATCTGCTAGCCTCTTCCCTTTCAGCATTTGCACTTCAGTTCCTGTGCGGGCCCACTCTGCCAAGAGCTTCCCTTTGCCAGCTAAATTGAATCAAAACCCGAGAGAGGGGGCCAGTGGAGTGTGAGTGGGGAGTCTGTCCCTTCAAGCAAACTTGGACAAGTGTCTCTCCTGTATCCATGGGTTCATCGTCCCCTCCCCACCCGCTTCCCTTTCTGTTTAGTTTGACCTTGGTCACTGATGACAAGTCTTCTTTTCCTGCCAAACCAATCAATAAGCTAAACAGACAGAAGATGAGTATTTAGAATATGGGAAGCCAAACTCAAACACAGATAGGTTATCAGTCTAGCCCAGAGCAGACTTCTGAGCAAATATTTCATTAACAAATTTTTCATGGCAACTTGCATGTTAAAAAAAAAAAAAATGGGGAGCGGGGAGAGAGAGAGAAAGAGAAAACAGTTGAGGTGGGAGGTGGGGTGGGGTGTGGGGTGGAGGTAGGGAATCCAAGAAGGGGGAGTGAAGAGAGAGGCTGGCTAAAGCGCTGAAGCTTTGTCACCCTAGAGACAGTGCTTTCAGAAGAACATAAGGGGCAGAGAGTAGAGAGCAGAGAGCAGGGTGAGAGGGCACAAAGAACCAACCCCCTCCCCCAAGAAGGTGAGCCCTTAAGACCTTTCAACAGCAAACCTATCTCTTTGCAGGTCTAGACAATGTAATTCATCTTTTACCATCTTGTGGGGCTGGGAATGTTTAAATATCCCCTTTTACCCTAGCTTTTACGCATGTTAAAAAAAAAAAAAAAAAGCTTTTGTTCTTGTCTCCTTGCAATTTATACCCTGTTCACAAGAACCCTACAAGTTTGGTTTCCATTTATGGATGAGGAGTCTGAGATTCAGAGAGGAGTCACTGGGTGGTGCAAATAGTTCACGTGCTCAGCGGCTAACAGGAAGGTTGAAGGCCCCTCCTAAGAAAGTCCTGGCAATTCACTTCTGAAAAAAACAGTCACTGGGAGGGAAAAAATTGGGGTGAGGTGGGGGTATTTCCTCAATACAAATCCAGTCTGGTAGTGAGCATCTGATGTACAGAGTCCACGTTGGTCACCCAGTGAGGGAACTTGTGAGCCCCACACTAAATATAAACAAAAGTAAGAGTTACTGATTCTTTGTTGTTGTTATGTGCCATCGAGTCGGTTCCGACCCATAGCGACCCTGTATAGGGTTTCCGAGGGTGTAAATCTTTACGGGAGTAGAAAGCCTCATCTTTCTCCCGCGGTGCAGCTAGTAGTTTCGAACCGCTGACCTTAATGTTCGCAGCCCGATTCGTAACCACTACGCTACCAGAGCTCCTTAGCTCTCACTAAATGCCAGGCACCTTTGGAGGTTCTTTGTTACTAGGGTTCCAGTGCATACATGTACAGGTTTATTCAAACAAAACGTGGTTAAACGTTTCTCTGTGATCAGTGGCTGGCTACAGAGAAGTTCACTCTGTAATATACTTCTCTTAGACTTGATAGGGTAATTTCCAAAAGAGGTTCATTCAAAACAGTGGCTTCCATGTGTGTGTGTATGTTTGTGCGTGTGAATTGAGTGAAGGTTTACAGAGCAGATCGTCAATTTTACATTCAACAATTCATACACAGTTGGCTTAATCTCATTGATTACAATCCCCTCAATGTAACATTGTGTATCCAACTTTCTTCCTTTGTTTCCTGCTTCTATTTCTCTTTCTTCCTAACCCTTCTGAACTTTGTCCTTGGGTAAACGCTGCCCTTTTTAACTCAAATGGTTGATTTTTCTAAAGCATGCATACCTCACTAGCGTTATTGTTAAGCCTTATAAGCCTGTACTATTGTTTGACTGAAAAGTGAATCATTTGGGCAAATTCAGTTCCAAACTTGAAGGGTGACTAAATGTCTTAGCTTTGGGGATTCCACCTGTCTCTATCTGACCAGTAACATGGTCACTATTATAATTTTTGCTTTTGTTCCCCATTTTCTCCTAATTTACCTGAAATTTTCTAATTTGATCCCTTTCAGAGCAGCTGGTAGTGGTAGCTGGGCAGTATCTAGTTCTTCTAGTTTCAAGGTCATGGAGACTGATTCATACAATTAGACATTGTACTTGTTGTTTATAAGCATCGTCAGTGTTCATCACTCTTTCTGCTGGACAAGGACAGACCAATAGTTGCCCCTTACTAGACTACTCAGGAGCTTTGAAAACCCAGTCACTACTCACCAAAGTAGAAAGCAGAACATAGCCTTTGTGGATTGTATTCTGTCAATTGACGATGGTGCCCCAGGAAACTCTGGTCCACAGCCCCACGACCCAGTGACTCTGAAGAAGATTGATTATGTATAAGAAGGGTTCATTAAAAAGTGGCTTCTGAGAGGATTTTCTGGGCTAGTTAAATTCAAGCTCAGAAGTTTATGTTGACACTTTTTGGAATTCCAAAGATTGGCTGGTCAAACTCACCAGACACTCCCAGAAAACCTATACAGGGTCACTATGATTCAGTGGCACTTATCAACAACAATAACTATCTTGACATATTTTCTTGAAGGACACACGACAATCATGGGGGCTTATTATGAAGAAGGTTTAAGAAACTGGAAAACTGTACTGGTGAGAAAAAGGGCAGGAAAATTGTACTGAGGATTTTTTTTTTTTTCCATCACAGTAATGGCACTTGTTTTTTCTTTGAGGGTGACAAGGACTATCTATGAAAACTTCATTGGGAAATCGTATCCCATCCACCCTACAGCCCTTATCTTTCCCCCTTCAGATTTCTTTTTGTTTCTCAAACTCAAAGAACTCTTAAAAGGACCACAATTTGAGTCCGTCAAGGATGTCATAACTACCATTTTGATGTGGTGTAAATCATAGAGCAGAGAATTCTTTGGGGACAGGGTTAGAGAAATGAAATCTTGCCTTCAGAAGCATATAGACCTAGATGAAGGTGATGTGGAGAAACAATAGCTTCACATTTTGATATTTTTCCTAAATAAATGTTTCTGTGATTTTGTAGTGACACTTTTTGACTTTGTTTCATATATGACATCATTTAATATTCTCAACCACATCTACGACTCTCTGGCAAACACTAATACACCTGCCCATGAGTGTCCGTTATGATAGTTCAATGTCTTTCCGTTCATACGCTGTTTGCAACAACCTGAAAAGTAGAAACTATAGTTACATGTGTAGATGAAGAGTCTGAGAGTCAGAGACATTCAATAACTTGCTCAGGTCATAATTGGTAAACTGTAGAGGCTGAATGCGGAAGTGCCGTCGAGTCGGTTCCAACCCATAGCGACCCTGTTTAGGGTTTCAGAGGAGCAGCTGGTGAGCTTGAACTGCCGACCTTGCAGTTCAAATGGCTTTGCAGTCTGGCGCATTAACCCACAGCGCCACACCAGGACTCCGGAAGTAGGACAGTTTAATTCCAAAGATGAGGAATTTTTGGCTTCTTCTCATTGCTTCTCTAATCACTTTAAGAATATTTAAAATGACAGGTTGGCAGCAGGGAACTAATAATATTCAACTCTTCTAAGCAAGTGCCAAGGGAACGAAAGAATGAATAGATTCAATTTTCATTTCCTCATGTGCCATGTTCCTTCCTAGGCTATTCCTGTCTCATGGGGAAGTTTCCTGTTTTACTCTCTGAGGTTTGTCCTTATTCCACTCTACTTTTCCGTCAGAACATTTGTCACAATGCTGACCACATATCTTTGCACCATTTTTTACAAGTCAATAATGACAATAAAAGGAGTCCTGGTGTGGTGCTGTGGGTTGATACGTCAGACTGCAAAGCCGTTGGAACTGCAAGGTCGGTGGTTCAAGCTCACCAGCTGCTCCTTGGAAACTCTCTACAGGGTCGCTATGGGTCAGAACCGACTCGATGGCACTAGACAACCACAATAATAACAATACTAACTATTGTTGTTTGGACATATTGTCAGGAGAAAACAGTCGCCGGAGAAGGATATCATGCTGGGTAAGATGGAGGGTCAGAGAAAAAGAGGAAGACCCCCAATGAGATGGATCAGCCAGGTGGCATCATTGATGGTGTCAAGTGTGGCAGCGGTAGTGAGGTTGGCCCAGGATCGGACATTGTTTTGTTCTGCTGTACATTGGGCTGCTACAGTCGGTTCTGACTCGATGGCATCAACAACTATTGTTGATTCAATTCTGATTCGTGGTGACCCCATATGTGTCAAAGTAGAACTACTGCAACTCCATAGGGATTCCAATGGCTGATTTTCTGTAAGTAGAGCACCAGACCCTTCTTCCAAGTTACCTCTGGACTCAAACAATCAATCTTGCAGTTAACAGCTGAACACATTAACTGTTTATATCACCCAAGACTCTCTAATAATATTAACTAACATTTCACTGGACTACTAACCACAAGGATGGCAGTTCAAATCCATCAGCTACTCCTCAGAATCAACTCAACAGCATTTAAGAACATAACAACAGCATTTATCTAGTACATTTTCCAAACTTGACACTGTCTTTCATGCTTTTGATACAGTAACTTGCTTAATCCTCTCAATGACCCTGGGCAATAGTTTTTCCCATTTTGTGGATAAAGTAACTGAGGTACTCAGGGGTGAACCAATGCTATAGTGCTAGTGAGTCAGGGGTGGTGCAGGATATGAACCTGAGCTCCTAATTAACCTGGTGTGGTGCTGAGGGTTAATGCACTGCGCTGCAAGGTCATTTTGAACCACAGGGTCGGCAGTTGAAGCTCACCAGCTGATCCTCGGAAACTCTGTACAGGGTTGCTATGAGTCAGAAGTGAATTTAACAACAATTACGATGTTTGGCAGACTGCAAAATTTGGTCACAAATCTTAGTATGTACACTCTTAAGAGGGGTCTGTTTCCACACCTCTTGCATCTACAATAGTCTTATAATTCGATTAGACATTAGAATGCAATGAAAGTGATGTTGTATGATTTCTGAGGGCAGGCCTTAGAGGACTTGCAATTTCTGCTTTCTTCCTCTTGTCTAGCTGCTCTCAGACTTCTATGCAGGGATGCTGATGTGGTCCGTGGGTGCATGAGCAGACACCATTAGAAGAATCAAGGCCCCTCCGTCAACAATCTGCCAGGCATTTGAGTCTGGGATCATCTAGAACCTGCATCTTAGTCCATTTCAGCTCATAGAAACCCTATAGGACAGTGTGTAACTGATCCTCGGGGTTTCTAAGACTACATCTTTATAGGAGCAGACAACCTCATCTTTCTCTTGGGGAGCTGCTGGTGGATTCGAACTGCTGACCTTGCAATTAGCAGTCCAACGCTTAACCCACGGTGTCGCTAGCACTCCTCCAACTGAATATCAGCACATAATTGAGCCAGACAAAATCAGCAGGTGAATCAGCCAGCTACTCCACAGAATGCTAACGAAGAATAAATACAGCATTGTGGTTTTGCTGCTTGTTATACAGCAAGGGGCTCTCTCAGCAACGAGCACTAGTTTGTGCATATTGAACCACGATTGTCTTGTAAGATGTCGGGTACATAGTAATTTGACAGCAAAAATGTGTTGATTGGATGAATAAATCATGGGCGTGAGCCAAGATCTCTTGGAAGATGCTGGCTGAAAAAATGCTTCTAGGGGACTTTATTCTGCAATATTCAAACATGATAATTTAAAGACGCTGACACTCGTAAATGTTTGGCAGTTGCTATCAAGTTCTTATTGACCTAATTTCAGAATATGCTCTGAAGTCATTTCTTAACGTGTTTACTTTCTCTCCTTCATATTCTCTCTCTCTCTTTAAACTGTTCAACTACTGTTTTTATACAATTTAGTTTTGTATGGCTATTCATCAGTCTCTATCACCCCCAACCCCTCAAGACTGTAAACTCTCAAAGGGAACGGAATCTGTCTGTTTTTACTCCTGGTTATAATTCTGGCTCATACTTGGGGTTCAAATATGTGCAGACTCAATATGAGTTAAAAATATGGACTTACTTATTTTAGTTTACAGTCTTCTTAGGCTGATATGACACTTGAATCTCCCATTTGAGCTTTCGTTTTCAAATTCAGATTCCTAAATTGTTAGCGGTAATAGAAACCATGGATTCCCTCTTTTATAAGAAAATGAGGTTCAGAGGGTAGCAAACTATTCCATTTATCACACAGCTAGTTTGCAGCAGCCAGGACTTTAGGTCAGGTCTTCATTACCCACTGATTATATATGTTCCCAAAGTAGTAGACTCTGAAGTCCCATTGTACAGATGGGCAAATGGAGGCAGAACTACGAGCAGAGACCACAGATTACCCGAATATCAGACAAAGCCTGTCTTAATGGGTCCAAGTTGATTCTAGGGTTAAGCGTCTGGAAGCTCACAGTATTTTGTTCTCTTTCATGTTGTTCTTAAATATATTTCTATCCTGGTCAGACCATCCCCCTATTCCATTTAAGCTGAGAAAGTTAAACCCATTTTTGATCATTATGTGACAATCTGAAGCCAAATGCTTCCTTCAAGGCAGATGTTTACAAAAGCTGAGCTGTAGCCGCTCAACTTGTCAAGTAACTTTTCAGATGATGAAAAAAGGGGAAATATAGGTCAGGAAACAATAAAGTATATTCACATCGAATATATCCTTCTGGTTAAGGAGCCAACTTTGAGTGTCTACCTTTTATGAAAATGAAACAAAAATCCAAATCCAACCCAAAGCATTACAGCTTTAAGTACTGACAGTACTTATTTTTTTTTTTTTATTCAAGTAATCCAAAAGCATAATCTCAAGAACATCCATGCTCCAGGAATGTCTCCAAACACCATGGGTCTTACATAATTCCTTTATCCAGATATTTGCAAAAATATGCCGGGAATTAAAGATTTATTTTTAATATTTTTAAAAGTCATATTTTTATAACAGTGAGCTTCAAATGTGTCCTCAGTATTTGTTTCCTCTCTGATCTTCTTTATTATTATTTTCTTAAGTAATAGCTCCAGTTTTTCAAAACATCAGTGTACAGGTTTCCAAACATAAGTACTTGGATGTTAGAAGGATAAGGTACTTTCACGCTAACACTGATCTATAAGGGAGCTCCAAAAAGTTCATAAAAAGTGGAATTGACATATAATGGCATTTCCCACAAACTTTTTGAAGCCCCCTCATACGTTATCAACTTCAAGAGACAGTTATCACTCACTGAGTAAACTCCAACCAAGTCCTACCAAAATATATCATTTTTGTTTGTGGGGGCCAAAATCTTCAACAAACTATCCAAGTCTCCCAGCCTTGTAGAGTGTGTGACTCACCTTTGAAGACTATAGTATGGCTCCAAGTGTCCCTGAAATCCAGATGTGAGTGTACCAAAGGTTCCACCAGAATGCTTTTCCTTAAATCCATTCAACCTTGTGCATCCAGATATTCATCAACAAGATCTCAGGCATAATGGTCATCTCCCTTATTATCTGAACACTTCTCCTTCATCCATTGCTCCTGAACCTATAGAGAGGATTTTGTGAGTCATCTGTGTCAACCTGCTGATGAAGGAATATTCCAGGTTCTAGTGGCAGAGAGAAGTGTAAAATGTGGTCACTGCATGGTTACAGAGTGCATCTGTAACAGAAGCTAAGAGGTCTCTGTGATCCTGTATACTCTCTGATGAATTTCCTCACTTTAAAGAGACCTACTGTGAAACACTCTTTAGTTTATTTGTTACCTTCAAAATGAAAATACACTGAATTGATCTACAGGAATCAAAGGTTTGCTGTAAAAAAAATAATACAGCAGGTCTAAAAATCTAAGATCTGAGCTCACAATAGGACCTGTGCATACATGGTTTTAGGAAATGCCAACCGCAATGTTGTCATTTTAGGGACACACAGAAGTCCTTTCGGGCCTATAAAACTTTCATTTAGTTTACTGATTCTAGAAACAGCGTGATTAGAAATCAGTGTTTTATTTTTAGATTTGGAGACCTGTACATCCAACAACCATAAGAATGGCAGAGGCATCTCTAAATGGATCACAATAGAAAGTCCTGGATTGTTGTTGTTAAGTGCTGTCAAGTCAGTTCCAACTTATAGCCACCCTGTATAGGGTTTCCAAGATGTGGCTGGTGAGTTTGGACTGCTAACCTTAAGGTTAGCAGTCCAGTGCTCAACCTACAGCACCACACCAAGTCTCCCTCCACCCTTGATCCTCTTATTAGTTTATCACATCGTGGGGGATAGCTACATCTCAATTGTCAAGTCACTGAGAATCCTGACCCAGTCAAGTTGATACAAAACCTTAACTATCACATCTATAATCGCAATGCTACTCTGACACATATAGGGTCACCGTCAGTTGGAGTTGACTTAATGACAACTAGTTACTGATTAACGTGAAATACTTTCTTCTTTGTGTAACATTCATATGATGCTTACTTCCTGCCAGGTATTCTTCTGATGCTTTATGAGTTTAGGCTCACTTAGCCTTCCTGGAAACCATCTGACATAGGTACTAATGTTGATCCCACTTTACATGTGAGGGACAGAGGCACAGAGAGGTCAAGCAACACATTGGAAGTCACAGAGCCAAGCTCTTCCCTCCTGGCCTGTTGGTCCTCTAGGTGAAACCATCCCCCTTATTAAAAGATTGGGGAGATTGGCAGGGGCTTATATATTATAAAACATGAGTTCACTGGGTGGGAATCAAGTAGGACAGGGGGTTAAGGGATACTTAAAAGAGGATGAAAACAACGAAAGAGAGAACAAGTAAAAGGAAGACAGTGTTTGCTTCTGTTTTGGTTATATCCACTCTTCTGAGAGATAAGTGTCCCAATGAACGCATTTAGACCATAGATGGATCACTTATCATGGGGTTCAATCCCTGATATTTTTTCAACTCCTGACTTCGTAGGTGAGGGATTAGAGTCTAAAAGGACAGAAGTTACTGAGGACAGGGAGTATCAGACCTAGTCAGTGGCAAAGTCAGAGGAGAGGCTCCAAGTCCCTGGTCCCAGCTTCAGGGTCCTCTCCTCCAATAGCTCTCTTCTGGACTCTGAATCATGGTGGAGGTTGCAAAGGGGAATCTTTTTCTTTTCAAGGCTTTCTTTTTACTTTCTGGGCACTGTGTGGCTAGACAGTGGCACAGAGAATGAGCTTCCCACTGTTTTACAAGGCTCATTTCCTTCTGAGAAGATCTCTGGATGATGCAAACAGTTAAAGCCTTTTACCAACCTAAAAAATGACAGTTCAAACCCACTAGGCCTGGCAATCTGCTTTTGTTGTTGTCTTTGGTGGTGGTGTGCCATAGAGTCAATTCTAACTCATAGTGACCCTGTATAGGGTTTCCAAGGCAGAACGTCACATCTTTGTCTCACAAAACGAGAAAGAATGTAATATCTTTCTCCCATAAAACAGCTGGTAGTTTCAAATTACTGACCTTGAGGCTAGCAGCTGAACTCATAACCATTTTGCTACCAGAGTCCCTTCTAATTCATAGCTATCCTGTGTATATGAAATTGGGTTTCCAAGGTTGTGATCTTTCTGAAGCAGATCACCGGGCCTATTCCCCGAGGTGCCTCTGTGTGGCCAAGAAAATCCTATGGAGCAGTTAATAGTCATAACACATGGTCATCATGAGTCAGAATCAACTTAACAGTGAAGAGTTTATTTCTCTTTCCTATGGAGCACCTTCTTCTACATGGTGGCTCTGGTAGCGTAGTGGTTACGAATCGGGCTGCAAACCTTAAGGTCAGCGGTTCGAAACTACCAGCCTCTCCGTGGGAGAAAGATGAGGCTTTCTACTCCCGTAAGGATTTACACCCTCGGAAACCCTGTACAGGGTCGCTATGGGTCGGAACCGACTCGACGGCACTTAACAACAACAACAACAATGGAGCACCTTCTTCTACGTGGTGGCTCCATAGGCTAAGCACTGAAGTATGAACCACAAGGTCAGCAGTTTGAGCCCATCAGCCACTCTGTGGGAGAAAGAAGAGGCTTTCAGCTCCCGCAAAAGATTCAAAGCCTCAGAAACCGTATTCAGGATCGCTATGAGTTGAAACTGACTCCAAGGCACTTACCAACAGCATCAATGCAGCCAAGGCTAAAAGCAGAGCTCAGGGCCACTGTTCCATTTCATAAAGTGTCTGTGCATTTCTGAAGAGCATTGCAGGGACCAGGTGGAACCATCCGGCCTGAAGTGAGGGAAAAAACGTGGCTGGAAATGAAAAGTATTCAAATATAAATTATACACACCCAGGGGGCATCTTGCATACAGTTGTGGCAATAAGTAAGTCCACAATGTGGATGAACATGTGAAAAAAAAAAAAAAAAATCAGAAGTGAGAAAGAAGCTTATGTGAGGAATTAAGATTACTGAACAAAGTCCAGGGAATGTAAAAAAAAAAAAAAAAAGATAAGCAAAGCAAAGGGAACGAATGAAGAAGAGATTACTGAAGATTACTGAAGGCTAAGATAAATAATGGGAACCATTTTCAAGTGCGGAAGGAACACAGGTCACTGAAGGAGACAGTTGGATCAATATGACATGGGAAGTGTCATTTATTGAAAAATAAAAGACGTAGATGTTGCTAAAACAGATTAATTTTTTCTTAGAACTCTTAGGACATTGTGAGACAAATGTTCAAAACTGATATAAATTTCTTAAGAGAAACAACAAACAAACAAAAAAATAGAATGAAGACTATCAGGATCGTGTCATTAAGAGAGATTTAGAAATGAAGAAGGAAAAACTGAAAAATACCATTTATGAAACTAGTCCAAGACCAAGCATATGCTAAATACACACACATACATAATAAGTAATCTAAGAAGTAAAATTTAAAAAAAGTTTAGGGTAAAAATGAAGCTTCATGCCGTCCAGCAGCTCTTACAGTGTCAGATTGTCTTTGTCATCATAAGTCTCTGAGTGGTGCCCATGGATAAGTGCTCAACTACTAACTGAGAAGCTGGCAGTTTGATTTCACTCAGAGGTGCCTCGAAAGAAAGGCCTGGCAATCTATGGCAAAATATATATATATATATCAGCCAGTGAAAAGCCACAGTTCTCCCTATGAGTTGGAGTCAACGTGATGACAACTACTTATTTTTCCTCTTGTCTGGTGCTGTGGGTTAATGTGTTAGACTGCAAAGTCGGGGTGAGCTGCAAGGATGACTGTTCAAGCTCGCCAGTTGCTCCTTGGAAACTCTATACAGGGTCGCTGTGGGTCGGATCTGACTCGATGGCACTTAACAATACCAACACCAACAAATTGCTCTCACTTCCTTTCTATTTTATATACAAAACTATTTACTGAAAAGCTACTAGATGCTCTGATTTATGTTATAGATTGGGAGATGCATAATTGAATAAAAATCTTGTCTAAGTTCTCTGCCTTGGTGAGTTTACACTTCAGTAGAATGGATGTGATCTTTTCATAAAAGATTAAATGACAGCGTCATGGCCTAATCAAGTGCTATGCAAACACTCAGTAGCATTAAGAATAGAGGCTCCCAGTCCATTTTTTTTTTTTTATAAATGTTTTATTTTGAATTATATGATGGTTTACATGAGAGAACTTTAGTTTTACATTCTATTCCATCGTATATAATTTCATTGCCATGGTTCCAATCCCCTCCATGCATCATCTTCTGACCAACGGGTATATCCTAGAAACCCGTCCTCTACACTTCCCCCCCCCCCACCTCCGCTCCTAGACTGGAGAAA
>NW_006408527.1:4666696-4669798 GCF_000296735.1 Chrysochloris asiatica | reverse complement strand
TCCATGCCCCCTAGCTCTAGGTTCCCTCTTGAAAGCTTGTGAGCCAGTCACTTCTTGCCTTTGTAGTCCCTCCCTCACCATTTGGATCCAATGTCCAAGTTGCCCATCTCTGTCTACTCTGTGTGTGGAGGGATCCCAGTCCATTTTGAATTGAGACAAAGAAGCTATCATGGAGGGGGTAAAAAATTCCATTAACATTTGCTAGAATAATAATGGCTTCAAGGTATTTGGCATTGTTTTATTTTCATGTCGTTTTAAAAGAGACAGCAGTAGAAGGATACCTAATCTGTAACAAAGAGTTTCCATAAATTTAGGTGTAAGTAAAGGGGTTATTTGGAGGGAGATATTCTGTTGCTCTGGTAGCATAGTGGTTCAAGTCAGGCTGCTAACCTCAAGGTGAGCAGTTCAAAATTATCAGCAGTTTTGCAAGAGGCTTTCTTCTCCCGTAGAAATGTACAGCTTCGGAAACCCTATGCAAGATGGCTATGAATAGGAACATATTCCACAGCACACCACCACCACCACCACCATTTTGTTGCTGTTGGCTGCTGTGTAGTTAAATCCCAGTAACTGCACACAACAGAATGCAACGCTGCCCCGTCCTGTCCCATCCCATGATCAGCTGTGGATCAGACTGCTGTAGTTCCCAGGGTATTTGTAGGCTGGTTTCCAGAAGGAGCTCTCCAGGTCTTGCTTTGTCATTCATCTTAGTCTGGAAGCTCTGACGTTGTTGTTGTTGTTGTTGGTAAGTGCCGTGGAGTCGGTTCTGACCCATAGTGACCCTGAACAGGGTTTCCAAGGCTGTAAATCTTTATGGGATCAGAAAGTCTCATCTTTTTCCCACAGAGCAGCTGGTAGTTTCAAACTGCTGACCCTGTGGTTCGCAGCCCGATTCATAACCACTATGCTAGCAGAGCTCCTTGGAAGCTCTGACGAAGCATGTTCAATTATCATAGTAACACAGAAGGCTGGTGCCTGTGCCTGAGAGGCACTAGCTGGGAATCAAACCCTGATTTCCCACATTGTTGTTAAGTGCTGTGGAGTTGGTTTCGACTCATAGTGATTCTGTACAGGGTTTCTAAGGCTTTAAATCTTTTATGGGAGCAGAAAGCCTCATCTTTCTCCCATGGGGTGTTGCATAGAGTAACTTCTGCAAAGACTTGAGGGAAATGATTGTGGATGAGGTTGGAAGTTGACTGTGTCACTGATCCTAAGGTCTTGGACAGGGGGATACATTTGGCTCACAAGGTGTAGGAGCCAAGCAGGCAAAGAGGGACCAGCTCCCCCTCCTCTGCCCACCACACACATAGAATGAAGGAGCTTCATTCAAGCTGTGTCAAAGAAGGAAGAGCAAGAGGTCAGTTGTTGTTGTTAAGTGCCGTCGAGTCGATTCTGACCCATAGCGACCCTGTGTAGGGTTTTCCAAGGAGCAGCTGGTGAGCTTGAACCACCGACCTTGCAGTTCAAACGACTTTGCAGTCTGATGCATTAGCCCACAGCGCCACACCAGGACTCTACAAGAGGTCAGTATAAAGGACAATAAAACTCCAAATGTTTGGCTGAAGAAACAGTTTGTTCTTTGATGCCATCAAGCTGATTCTGACCCATGGTGACCACACACATTACATAGTAAACTGCCCCATAGAATTTCCTGGTGTGGCATTGTAGGATAAAGCACTGGACTGCAAGGTTCGGTGGTTCAAACTCACCAGCTGCTTCTTGGAAATGTTATACAGGGTTGCTGTGAATCAGAACTGATTCAACAGCACTTAACAACAACAATCTTTATGGTAGCAGAGTGCAAAATCTTTCTTCTCAGGAGCTGCTGGGTAGGTTCAAATCACCAACCTTTCAGTTAGCAGCCGAGTGTTTAACAGTTGCAACACCAAGTCTCCTTGAAGAGAAAGTTGTTGTTGCTGTTGTTGTCAAGTGCTGTTGAGTCATTTGACACTGATAGTGACCCAGTATAGGGTCTCCAAGGAGTGGCTGATGAGTTTGAACAGCTGACCTTGCAGTTTAACTGACCTTTCTATCTAGTGCTTATCCTACAGCATTTGTTGTTGTTGTTGTTAGGTGCCATTGAGTTGGTACTGACTCATAGAGACCCTATGCACAACAGAATGAAACACTGCCTGATCCTGGGCCAACCTCACAATTGTTGCCACTCTTGAACCCATTGATGCTGCCATACTGCCAATCCATCTCCCTGGGGGTCTTCCTCTTTTTCTCTGACTCTACAACTTACCAAACATGATATCCTTCTCCAACAACTGGTCCCTCCAGACAATATGTCCGAAGTATGAGAGATGAAGTTTGACCATCCTGGCCTCCAAGGAGCACTCTGGCTGCACTTCTTCCAACAGAGATATGTTGGTTCTTTTGGCAGCCCATGGCACTTTCAATATTCTCTTCCAACACCATAACTCAAAAGCATCAATTCTTGTTGTTTTTGTGTGTGTGTGTGTGTGTGTGTTTTAATTTCCTGTGTGTATTCTAGCATCCATTGTACTTTCACATTTTTAAGGTATGTGGGATTAATTATTATTATTATTACTTTTAAATGTTTTATTGTGAGTTATGTGATAGTTTACATGGGAGATAGTTTACGCTCATCCTATTATATATCATTTCACTGCTATGGTTACAATCCCCTCCATGCTTCATCATCCAACCAAAGGGTTTACTCTACAAGCCTGCCCATGGTCATCAGCACACAGGCCCTCTCCCTCTCTGGGTCTAGAGTCCCCAGCGGCTCCATCTCTCCATGTTACCTTCTCTGCCTCCATCTCTGACATCACGTTTTCTCTGGGTAGGGTCCCGCACTCTGCTCTTCTCCCTTGATGGTCCCAGGGACCTCCGTTTCTGGACTGTAAAGTCAATCACTCCCCTCCTTTTACTACAAAACATCCAGTGTTTCTCTGGGTAGGGTCCTGCTCTCTGCTCTTCTCCCCTGATGGTCCCAGGGACCTCCACTCCTGGACTGCAAAGTCAGTCACTTCCCTCCTTTTGCTATAAAACATCTACCTTTACATTTCCAACCCTCACAGTCAGTCCTGATAACAGTTATTCACAATTGCATCACAAGAGACCTATCCACATCTC
>NW_006408527.1:4658005-4665807 GCF_000296735.1 Chrysochloris asiatica | reverse complement strand
TTCCTTGAGTATTGATAATTGATCCAAGAAGAATGAAGTCCTTGACAACTTCAATCTTTTCTCTGTTGATAAGAATGTTGTTTACTGGTCCAGTGGTGAGGATTTTTGTTTTCTTTACATTGAGATGTAATCCATACTGAAGGCTGTGCTCTTTGCTCTTTCTCAGTATATATTTTAAGTCTTCTTTACTTTCAGCAAGCAAGGTTGTGTCATATCACAGGTTGTTAATGAGTCTTCTTCCAATCCTGATGCCATATTTTTGTTAATATAACTTATCTTCTCAGAGTGTTTGTTCAGCATACAGGTTGAATAAGTATGGTGAAATAATACAACCCTGCTGCACACCTTTCTTCACTTTAAACCATTCAGTGTTCCCATGTTCTGTTCGAACAACTGCCTCTTGGTCCTCGTACATTATTATTCCTCATGAACACTATTAAGTGTTCAGGAATACTCATACTTTGCAATGTTGTCCTACAGCGTTAGGTGTCATCAAATCTGTTCTAACTCAAGACTACATGGAAACAGAATGAGACATTGTCTGGTCTTGCATCATCCTCTCAACTGTTGCCGGTTGAATCCATTGTTACAGCCACTGTGTCAATCCAGAGGATGGTAATTTGGCCAACTAATGAAGCTAACCCAACGAGATGGATTGACTAAGTTGTAGCATCGATGGACTCAAGCACAGTAACAATAGTGAGGTTGGCCCAGTATCGGCCCAGCAGTGTTTCATTCTGCTGTGTATAGGTTGCTGTGGGTTGGTACCGACTCGTTGGCACCTAACAACAACAACAATGAAGCTAACAAACCCCACACCAAACCCACTGCCATTAAGTCAATTCTTATTCATAGTGACACTGTGAAGGTCTTCCAAGTCTATAAATATTTATGGGAACAGACAGACTCATCTTTCTCCCAAGGAGTGGCTGGTGGGTTTGAACTGCCAACTTTGTGATTAGTAGCCCAATGCTTAACCCACAGTGCCACCAGGACTCCTTATTAAAGAGGGTGCTTTAGGATAAGTGCTGGACTGCTAATCAAAAGGTCAGTTGTTCAAATCTGAGCTGCTCCTTGGAAACCCTATACAGGGTCGCTCTGAGTTGGAACTGACTTGATGGCACTTAACAACAACAACAGGGACTAGAACTCTAGAAGTAAAACATATCCTTCACAGCCATAGATCTGAGAGGAGAAATCTGACTGCAGAGGTAGTTGAAGCTTTGTTTTTGGCATCATGTTCTACAGCAATAAAGTACATCAGATGCTGTTGTGGATTGATTACACTGTATAGTGGTTACAGATCAGACTAATAACCTCAAGGTCAGCAGTTGGAAACTACCAGTCATTCTGTGAGTGAAAGATGAGGCTCTCTGCTCCTGTAAAGAGTCACAGCCTCAGAAACCCTATACAGGTTGAGTTGGAACCGACTCCATGCATGACACATAACCACCACCACCATGAAAAAGTTAAAGATAATTAGCATCTAGTTATAAAAGTGAATCGTGAGTGAGTAGTGCTTGGCCAATGAAATGGAAACAAACACCTGTGAAGATTTCCCTGTTCTCTGTTTCTCTTCCTGTCTTAACTCTTCTCATTGTTTTTGTTCCTTGGATTTAGCCTTAACAAACAGAAAATATTGAAGTTTTCAAGAATTTTATTTTACTTGGATCCATAATCAATGTTCTTGGAAGCAGCAGTTAAGAAATCAAACAACATATTGCATTGGGCAAATCTGTTTCAAAAGACCTGTTTAGAATGTAAGAGAGCAAAGATGTTATTTTGAGAACTAAGGTTTACCTGACCTAAGCCACGGTATTTTCAGAGGCGTCATATATGTGAAATGAATAAGGACAATGAATAAGGAAGGGTTGATCTGTCTGAATTATGGTATTGGCAAAGAACACTGAGTAAACTGCCAGAAGAATACACAGATCTGTCTTGGAAGAAGTAGAATGCTCCTTAGAAGCAAGATGGCAAGACTTTGTCTCATGTACTTGGAACATGTTACCAGGAGGGACCAGTCCCTGGAGAAAGACATCATGTTTGGAAAAGTAAAGGGTCAGCGAAAAAGAGGAAGCCCTTCATGAGATGGACTGACACAATGGCTGCAGCAGTAGGCTCAAACATAGCAATTACTGTGAGGATGACTCAGACTGGGCAGGAGTTAGTTCTGTTGTACATCAGGTTGCTGTGAGTCGAGACCTGACAGCAATAATAACAATGTGGCTCTCTAAGGAGTCTCTGGGGTCCTGGTGTTGTGCTGTGGGTTAATGTGCTGGACTGCACAGTTGGTTTGAACTGCAAGGTTGGTGGCTCAAGCTCACCAGCTGCTCCTCGGAAACCCTATGCAGGGTCACTATGAGTCAAAACAACAACAAGGAGTCTCTGGGTGGAGCAATGATGAAGTGGTCAGCTAATAGCTGAAATGTTAGTGGGTTGAATCCACCCAGAGGCACCTCAGAAGGTTCTGAAGGATCACAACCCTTGAGAATCATATGGAGTATAGTTCTACTCTGACACACATGAGATCATCATGAGCCAGAATGAACTCCACAGTGGTTTGATTTATGTTGGTTTGTGGTTCTCGAAGTCATTTTTGGAGTCCTGGTGTGGTGCTGTGGGCTAATGCATCAGACTGCAAAGTCGTTTGAACTGCAAGGTCGGTGGTTCAAGCACACCAGGTGCTCCTTGGAAACGCTATAGAGGGTCGCTATGGGCTGGAATCGACTTGATGGCACTTAACAACAACAACAAGTCATTTTGGGACTCCTGGTATGGTTTTGTAGTATCAGCACTGGATTTCAAACCATAAGGTTGTCGGTTCAAACACACCAGCTGCTCCTCAGAAAGCCTATACAGGGTCCCTATGAAGTGAAAAAGACTCGATGGCACCTAACAAGTTGTTTCCAGTTCTATACTTATGAAGATAAACGTTTACTGATAACAGTGGTTCATTCCACTGGTATTCTAGAGAGGCAGGACTGGGATCAGAATCAGCTGTAGGGAAGCTTTGGTTAATTTGAATCTTTCTCCAAACTCCAAACCTTTCTGTTCTTGATATGTCCTGCTAGAAATCCTCCACACTGCCTTCTGTTAGAGCCCTTTTCAATACTTGTTGTTGTTAAGTGCTGTTGAGTCAGATCTGGCTCATAGCAACCCTGTGTAGGGTTTCTGAGGAACAGCTGGTGAATTTGAACCTCCAACCTTGCGGTTCAAATCGACTTTGTGGTCCATTGCATTATCTCACAGCACCACATCAGGACTCCTTTCCAATACTATAACATAGAGTCTTCAAGAAACCAATTACTGATTTCTTCTTTATAGACTATCTATGACTACCAGGTACCAAATAATGTTTTCTCAGAACGTTATTAATTAGCATCAGATACAACTGTGCTATTAATGACCAAAGAGAAAGTTGCTCAAATCTTTATTTTCAAATAAAAACTGATGACTTCACTGACTTAGGAAGTCTTCTATTCTGGAGCCTTTAACTGCTCAATGTTTAAGTTCTACATTTGGTACAAGGAAACTTTTTTTTTTTTTTAACATTTATTCCCCAAATGAAATCATAATTATATATAAATAGGCCAGAGGTATCTTTGTGCCTATAGGTGCATATCTTTCATAATATGTTTTTGTCAGAAATAAACCTTTGGCTCAATCAAGTTTTTTAAAAAAGAAAATGATAGGGAAAAGGGAAGTTGTTTATCTATCCTCAGTCAAGCTATCTCTTCCGTTCACTGTTTACCCCTGATAATACCAATTAAACATTTAACTTACTTCTTCAAGGTCAGGTTGCAAAGGATTCAACTCAAGTTGGAGTGTTGGGGAGATTTTCACATGGGAAATCCAGTTCATAACCACAGCAGGGTGTGTGTCTTGGCTTGGAGAACAAGCTGTCTCAGGTGTGGTGCCCCCAATTTGTTCCCTAAGAGATCTGAGGTCACTGATTTAATATTAGCTCTGGACACATTAGCTAAAAGTACCCTTTCCTTATGAAGTGAATTTATTTTGAAATGGTTGAATGTTTATGGGACAAGTTTGGAAAACTTGTTAGTTGAGAGGCTAGGGAAGATGAGTAGAAGGACTGAAATTTAAATGTAAACCCCCTATATCTAGAGAATGTGAAAAATGTCAAGTTCTATGTTAGATGCCTTAGGGAACTTTAATGCCAGAGCATCCCCCAAGGCCTCAGGGCACAGGTTTGGAATGTAGAAGGCAGCGAAGCAGTTCACTCAAAAGGTCCAAAACAAGAATCAGTCCTTACTTAGTGATTCCATTGAACTCATCACACATTTAATTTACCTCCCATATGCTGCACAAGACCTTTTTAAAGTGTTGAAGAGCAAAGATGTCAGCTTGAAGACTAAGGTGTGCCTGACCCAATCCATGGTATTTTCAATAACCTCATATGCATGCAAAAGCTGGACAGTGAATAAGGAAGAGCATAGAAGAATTGATGCATTTGTGTTATGGTGTTGGAGGAGAATATTGAAAGTGCCATGGACTGCCAAAAGAACAAACAGGTCTGTGTTGGAAGAAGTGCAGCCAGAGTGCTCCTTGGAGGCCAGGATGGCCAAACTTTCTCTCTCATACTTCAGACATATTGTCAGGAGGGACCAGTCACTGGAGAGGGATGTCATGTTTGGTAAGGTGGAGGGTCAGAGAAAAAGAGGAAGACCTCCAGCGAGATGGATTAGGCAAGTGGCAGCATCAGTGGGCTCACAAGCATGGCAACAATAGTGAGGTTGGCCCAGGATCAGGCAGTGTTTCGTTCTGCTGTGCCTAAGGTCGCTATAATGGCACCTAACAACACCAACAAGGCAGACTCAGGTTTGATTCTCGTCAATGCTCCACAAACACAGCTACTGCCCGTGTGCCAGTCTAGGATGCTCAATAGGTCCCAGGAGAGCTTCCAGACAAGATGAACTAGGAAGAAAGTCTGGGAGAGCTACTTTGGAAAACAAGTCGATAAAAAGTCTCTGGATCACAATGATTCAAATCTGCTGCACAGGGGTTGCCATGAGTTTGACAACTGTGGAAGATATGGTGGTGGTGGTGTGCCGTGCTAACTCATAGCGACCCTGCATCGAGTTTTCAAGGTGTAAATCTTTATGGGAACAGAAAGCCTCATCTTTCTCCAACAGAACAGCTGGAAGATATAGTGATAGTAAAGGGACATTTCTTCTCTATGACTCATTTTAGAAGTTTAGGAGTTTAGAAGTCCTGGTATGGCGCTGCAGAATAATGCACTGGACCACAAGGTAGGTTTGAACCGTGAGGTCAGCATTTCGAACTCACCAGATGCTCCTCAGAAATCCTATATAGGGTTGCTATGAATCGGAACTGACTCCACAGCACTTAACAGCAACAATAACAACAGGAGTTCTGGTATGGCATGATAGGATAATTACTGGATGGTTGGCCACAAGTTTGGTGGGTCAAACTCACCAGCTGTTCCTCAGAAAGCCTATACGTGGAATGACTGGACAGGACTTCACATCAACAGGGACATACATGATGGGAGAGTGGGGAAATGAGAGACTCGCAGACTCAATGTGGTTTGTTGATCCCTGATTACTGCTCATTAATGGTATGCCAATATTACCAGAGCTGTGCTTACCACTTCAGGAGTAGTTGTGCAGGAAAAGTAACACCATTCTTCCAAAGGTACATAGTAGGGCAGTGAATTAATGCAGCTGGTTTGATCTGATGGTTGTTGTAATTCATGTGCATTGATTATTGGGTGGCATACTTACCTGGTGTATAAATTAGCACAGTTGGACTCCTGCAATTAAACCTCAGAGGTCATTTTGTTTTTAGAGGCTAGGGACCTGAGCAGTGATGAGTCCTGGGTGGTAGAAATGCCTTGTGCTCTACTACAAAGCTAAGAGTTGGAAGTTTGAATCCATTTAGAGACACTCAGAAGAAAGACCTGGCCATCTTCTGTGCCGATTTCCACCAAGAAAACTCTATGGAGCACAGCTCTGCCTTGTCACAAATGGGGCTGCCATGAGTCTGAACGAACTCCGTGGTGAGGGGTTTCCTTTTTGCCTGAGGAGTGAAACTTTGTTATATATTTTGAATCTTGAGAACAAAAGTTGTTCCAGCTTTCCCCTGCTATCAGTTTCAGCTTGGAACAAGTTTCCATTTTAAGAAGTATTGTATGTATGATTGAAACCTTTCAGATTACAGGTAAATTTCAGTATTTGCAAGGTTGAAGATACAGGCTGCTCTCATCTTCCTACTCTAGCAAATGGGAACTCCTACCCTAGTCACACAGCGGTTTTGAAATTACAAGTAAGTGGATTACTACAGGACTGACCCAATTATGGGTGCTCGAGCTGGGTGAGCCTGAATCATGTCCTATTGGCTGGCGTCATCTCAGCTGGTTTTATGGTGAGCTCTCAGGTTAAAAGCAGGAGGCTCAGCTGTAGGCTGGGACAATCTCCCCTAGAAGTCAGTGGGGTGGAACCCCCTGGGCAAGTCTCCTTGTCATGCCTCCAATGGCCCCTTTCAGAGTGTAAGCACCCCTAACAAAGAAAGACTGACCTCTCCTTTCAGATGACTAGCATCTCTCCAGGATAACTAACCCCACAGGGATTTCTTTACAGAGATGTAGGGCAAAGGTCAGTTTGAATCAGGCCAGAGTCTGAAAAGGAGGAGGAGTCTAAGAAATGCAGTCTTGTTACTTTGGAGCTCATAGGTTATCAAGCACACTAGCCAGGTCCTGCTTAGTATGGAAGGGATCTCCTTTGAAGTAAAAACATGAGGAATTTATAATATCACACTAGCCATTTTATATAAATGATACTTATAAGGCTGTAGAGAGATTATGTGTACATACTTTACTCTCTTGGATGTGGTAGAAACCCTCTTGAAGTGTTTAAACTTACAATTTGTACTACTTAATGAAGTAAGGATTCGCTTTAATTAAGGTATAATTTTACTTAGTCAGAAGGAATTTGAGATTAGTGGGGATTGATTGAATGAGATAGCACTATTTTAATATTAAGATTCTGACAGGCTATATCCAGAAACACCCCATACTATATTGTTGTTGTTAAGTGCCAAGATCCATTCTGACTCAGAGCAACCCAGTGTGGGGGTTCCAAGGAGTGGCTGGTGAGTTTGAACCATCAACCTTGCAATTCAAACCGACCTTGAGGTCCAGTGCTTATCTTACAGTGCCACATCTGGTTGACTGGTGGTGTGCTGTTGAGTCGGTTCCAACTCACAATGACCCCACATAGGGTTTCCGAGCCTGTAAATCTTTATGGGAGCAGAAAACCTCATCTTTCTCCCGCAGAACAGCTGGTATTTCCAAACTGCTGACCTTGAGGTTGGCAGCCCGATTCATAACCACTGCGCACCAAGAGCTCCTTTCAGGACTCCCATAATATAGATCTGCTGAGTTCATATTAACGTGACTGAGGATGAACTGCCACCTTTCTTTGTCAAACTGACGTGGCTTGTATGTTGCTGTGATGCTGGAAGCTATGCCACTGGTATTTTAAATACCAGCAGGGTCACCCATGGTAGACAAGTTTCAGTGGAGCTTCTAGACTAAGACAAACTAGGAAGAAGGAGACCACTTCTGAATAATTACCAATTGGAAACCTTATGAAGAGCAGCAGGACATAGTCAGATGTAGCCCCAAAAGGTTAGCCCCTCAGGTTGGGAAAAAGCTGCCTCCTCAAAGTAGTAGTTGTTGTTGTCAGGTGCCATGCACAACAGAACGAAACAATGTTCAATCCTGGGCCAACCTCACTACCGCTGCCACACTTGAGTCCATC
>NW_006408527.1:4639502-4654550 GCF_000296735.1 Chrysochloris asiatica | reverse complement strand
TTGGAGCTCCATACTACACGTCTCGCTGCTGCTCGAAGTTCTTGCTGCTGCTCGAAGTTCTCGCTGCTGCTCAAAGTAGAGTTGACCTTAATGATGTGGGTGGAGCCAAGCTTTCATAGGCTGGTAAGGGATGAGAAACAACTGCAAATATCCATTGATAGCCAGAACATGGGAGATAGGGGCAATTGGAAGTCATCAAAAATGAAATAGAATGCACAATCATTGATATCCTAAGCATTAGAGAGCTAAAATGGACCAGTATTGACCATTGTGAATCAGAGAATCATATGGTTTAATATTGCTGGAAATGACAAACTGAAGAGGAATGGTGTGGCATTTATTGTCACAAAGAACATTTAAAGATCTATCTTAAAGTATACTGCTGTCTGTGATAGGTTAATATCTCTATGCTAGAAGGAAGATCAGCTAATACTACTATTATTCAAATTTATGCATCAACACTAAAGCCAAAGATGATGAAATTGAAGAATTCTACTAAATTATTCAGTCTGAACTTGATCAAACATACAATCAAGATACATTGATAATTACTGGCGATTGGAATGTGAAAGTTGAAAACAAAAGGAAGAATCAGTAGTTGGAAAATATGGCTTTGGTGATAAAAATATGGCCTCAGTGACAGAAATGATGCTGGAGATCGCCTGATAGAATTTTGGATGACTGATAACTTTTTTTCAACAACATAAATATCAACTATGTCCCTCACCAAATCACAGGAATCAAAATTACTACAACTGTGAGAAGAGATAATGGAGAAATTCAATACCATCAGTCAAAACAAGACCGGGGGATTGACTGTGATACTGATTGTCAATTGCTCATATGAAAGTTCAGGCTGAGAAGAAAATGAAAACAGTTCCACAAGAGCTAAATATGACCTTTAAGTGTATCTCACTTGAATTTAGAGATTATCTCAAAAATAGATTAGAAGCTTTAAACACTTATGACAGAAGACTAGAGAAGTTGTGGAATGACATCAAGATCACCATACATGAAGACAGAAAATGATCATTAAAATTATAGGAAAGAGTCAGCTTCCGGAAAGATGGAAGACTAGGCAGACACCCTACACAGACCCTCAACAACAAAGATACCAGAGACCAAATGAAAAAGACACAGATGAAAATCCTGGAAGCCTGAACTTTAGAGGACAGGTTAGAGAAGTGGACTGAGTGCTTGCTGGGAAAAGAAGCTGATCAGACATAGCAAGAGAGGGAGATTGAGTGGTGAATGATTGGCTAATGCAGTGTAACCATCTTGAACTTTTGTGAGCAGTTTTGGTGACAGAAGGTGGCTTGGAAGAGTAGATTCACAAAGATGATGGGAAAAGTGTGATTCCTTCTTTTTCCCTATGCACACTGGTGTCCAGAGGTGTGACCAGCTTCCACCCTCATTCACCCCCAGTGTAGACCTTGCTCTCTGGAAGTTTGGAGCCATGTGGTTGTGAACTATGCCAGTGTGAGGCTGGAGTCCTGCTGTGTCAGTGTGGTACCTAGATTCAGACTTAGAAGCCCAGAAAGTCACCAGACAAGCAATGTTGTTGTTGCTGCTAAGTGCCATTGAATCAGTTCCAGCTCATAGGGACCCTATATAGGGTTTCCATGGAGCATCTGGTGAGTTTGAATTGCTGATCTTGTGGTTCAAAGTCTAGTGCTCATCTGATAGTGCCACACCAGCATCAGTCTAGCAGAAATCCTCAGAAGCAGCCACCCTGCCCCCAGCTATCCTGTGGTCCTAACAGACAATGAAACCACTTTCGTCATGGGCCTTCATGAACTACTTGCGGATTGAGTGCCCTGAACATAGATAACACCTAGGTTGATGGTAACTCCATCTAGGACCAGGAACTCCTTTGTCACATCCCTCCCATACCCATCTTATGAGTCCCTTGGCTAGCAGGAGCCCTCCAGAGTTTTCTCTTACCTGCATCCAACAGCTGAGCTGCACTATATTTGTTTTGTTTTTGTTTTCTTTTTCCATTCATTGCTTTTGTTTTATAATTCTGTCTTCTCTTTCTCTTTTCATTCCCTTGAATTTTAATGTTTCTATCTCCAATTTTGTTTTTCTTTCAATTCTTCTGTTTCTCATTTACCCTCTTTATTTATTTTTCTTTTTGATCTTTCTTTACTACTCCTACTGTCCTTCTCTTTTCATCTTTCCTCTCCCTGGTTTTTCTAAGTGTTTTATATATATAATTTCTTCCTTTTATTTATTTATTTTTTTTCTCTCCTATAGCTCCATTTTCCTGTTCCTCCTTTCTCTTTTTAACTATTGTATGTTTTTTCCTGTTGCTGCCTGTTTTCACTTCTTCTTCTTCTTCATTTTCTCTTTTCCTTATTGGTTGATTGTTTATTCTGATTTGTTTCCTTTTGTGTGAGAGGGTGGGTGGGAAGGGGTAGGTTCTCCTCTTTCTCATCCAACAGGAGACAGCTACCATGTTTCTACAGCCCAGCCACAATTGTGTCCTCTGCAGTTTTACCCACTGGGTAAGAGCCAGTATAAGCTTCATTACCATCTGACCAATGATAGACAGCAATCAAACCAGCCAAACTCAACCTAAACAGAAGTGCACAAACAAGAATTGGACAATGATGTACACTCTTCCATTCTCTAATTATATCCACAGGAGAAAATTGGTGAAAGCCTAAGAACACATCAACATACAATCATCAATTAAGTACAAATACAACACCACAATGTCCTGGAGACAACAGACAATCTTAGCTCACACAAAGAAACAAGAGAGATTGACTCAAACAAATGACCAGGATGTAGAGCCAGGAAATGGTTCTGAGAAAGAAAGGATTATAGAACCAACTGAAAAAGAATTTTAAAAATAATGACATTTGTTGTTGTTAACTGCTATCAAGTCAGTTCTGACTCATAGTGACCCTGTATAGGGTTTCCAAGGAGCAGCTGGTGAGATTGAACTGCCAACATTGCAGTTTAAATGACTTTGCAGTCCAGCGCCTTAACCCACAGCACCACACCAGGCTATTTAGGTACCTTCAAAGGATTGACAGAAAGATCAAGGAAAGCATAGAAAAAACTTTAGAAGAATTCAGGAAAACATTACAAGAACAAAAAGACAAAATAAATGCAAATTTTGAAACAATACAGCAGCTGCAATTAAAAATCCAGAAGATTAATGCTAAGATCTCAGAAATGAACAATACATTGAAAGGGCAAAGGAGTAGATTCGAAAAGTCCAAATTAGTGAGCTGGAAGATGAATCTCTGAATACCATTATGCTAGAAGAACAACTGGGTTGCTAATCTCATGGTCAGCAGTTCGAAACTACCAGCTGTTCCATGGGAGAAAGATGAGGCTTTCTGCTCCTGTAAAGATTTACAGCCTCAGAAACCCTGTACAGGGTTGCTATGAGTTGGAGAAACTCCATATCACATAACAACAACAACAACAACAACAATCAGAAAAAAGAATGAAAAAAATCCTAAGAAAGCCTGAATTATGTGGGACACCATGAAGAGGAATAATTTTCAGGTGAATGGAATTCAAAAACAGAAAGATTTAAAACACACACAGAGAGAGAGAGAAAAACTGTGAAAGAGTTATTGGAAGAAAACTTTCCTAACATCATGGAAGGCGAGAAGATGAACATGCAAGAAACTGAATAAACTCCCAGTAGGAAGGATCCCAAAAGAAAATCACCAAGACATATCCTAATCAAACTTTTCCAAACTAAAGACAAGGAAGGAATCCTGAGAACAGTTTGGGAAAAATGAAATCACCTACAAAGGAGAACCAATAAAACTAAACTCTGATTTCTCAACAGAAACCATGCAGGCAAGAAGGCAATGGAATGACATATCCAAAACTCTGAAAGAAAACAAGTTGCCAACCAAGAAGCATATATCCAGCTAGAACATTTTCAGATAAACAGAAATTAAAAGAATTTGTAATTTGCAGACCAACGTTACAAAAAAATTCCAAAGGGTATTCTTTGGACTGAGAGCCAACAACAGCAGACAACAAACCTGAGATTAACATATATGACAACCCCACCCAGAAATCAATCCAGATATAGAAGTATTTAACACAAAACACACATATATGATTGAAAATAGGGAAGGGAACCAGAGATAACAATTTATAATGAAGTCAGGTTCCAAACAAAGAGAGGGAATAGATAAAGAACTTCCAAATGATGAGAAAACCAAGTAGACTTCAAGATAAAACAGACTGCTTTAAAGGGGCGGGGGATGGGGGGAAAGGGGTTGGGATTTAACAAATTACATAGTAACCTCAAAGAGAATTCACATCAAAGGACCGAAGAGGGAAATCTGAAAGACTTAATAAACATTAACTTAACAGAAATGAAAGTGAAAAGAAAACTCACAAACAAAATGAACTCAGTACAGAAAATTATGTAGAACAAAGAAATGAGCAGCACCACAAAAATACACAGAAAAATGACAGCAATAAATTGATATCTTTTTAAGGCTGTGGCATTTTGAAAGCAAGTCAGCAGGTGCCTCTGGGAGGGTTCAAATTGCCAACTTTGGGGCCTGTAGTAGAGTGCTTAACTGTTGCAGCCATACAGGGACCTGAATCTATTACTGGTATGGATTTGACTGCAAGGGAGAAGCAAGTGTTTTCAAGATTTCCCCCCAGTATTCCTTTAATTTCCATTCCCTCCCCTCTCAATATAAAAATGACTCCACTGTATGGCTTTTGCATTTCTGATCCTGTAGCTCCTTTTGCAGACCCACAGACTGGATACCTGTGAGCCCACTGCCTCTTGCTCTCTCCGCAGTTTGCTTATTCCTTTGAAGTGCATTTTATCAATCCCTTTATTCCTTACATCTTGGAGCCTTCATACCTACTACCTGGACGATTGTAGTGGGAGTTTTTAGGTGCCACTAATGGAGTCCTAAAGGAGCTCTGGTAGCGTAGTGGTTACGAATCGGGCTGCTAACCTCAAGGTTGGCAGTTTGAAACTACCAGCCGTTCCGCGGGAGAAAGATGAGACTCTGCTCCCGTAAAGATTAATAGCCTCGGAAACGCTGTACAGGGTCACTATGAGTTGGAACCGACACCACAGCACATAACAGTAACAACAATGGAGTTCTCCTGGTGTGGTGTTGTAGGATCAGTGCACTGCAAACCACAGGGTGAATGGTTCAAAGCCACCAGCTGCTCCTTGGAAACTCTATACAGGGTTGCTGTAAGTCAGAACCAACTTGACGGCACTTAACAACAACAGTAGGGTCCTTGGTGTGGCTCTGTAAAATAAGCTCTGAACCACAAGGTCGGTTTGAACTGTAAGGTTAGTGGTTCAAACTCATCAGCCGCTCCTCAGAAACCCTATACAGGCTCACTATGAGTTGGATCTACTCAATGGCATTTAACAACAATGGTTGACTGTTCAAGACCACCCAAAGGTACCTTGAAAGGAAGAGCTGCTTCCAAAAAGTTAACCCTTGAAAGCCCTGTGGAGCACAGTTCTACTCAGACATACTTGGGGTCACTATAACTCATAATCTGCAGTTACTAGTCTGAGTTGTTTGTATGTGTCCTATACATCTGCTCCCTCTAACCCACTTTACTCATTATCAATTAACTTTTCTAAAGTACGACTTTGATCATATCTCTCCTGCTTATAAATGTTCAGTGGCTCAAGATTACCCACCAAATATAACATAAAGCCCTCTACCTGGGGATCTCAATTTCTGGTCGAACCCGCTTCCTCCTCCCTTTAAGTACCCTCAAGTCCAACCAATCAATCAACTTCCCAAAATTCAAGCACACGTGCCCTTTCCCATCTTTGACTAGTGAATTGCCTTTATTTTGCGTGCCCAAATGCTTCCTTTAAATCCAAGTCACTTTCATTCATTCATTTGTTGTTGTTGTTGTTAAGTGCTGTTGAGTCGGTTCTGACCCATAGCAACCCTGTATAGGGTTTCTGAAGAGGAGCTAGTGAGCTTGAATCATCAAATTTATGGATCAAATGATTTTATCCTCCAGCACATTAACCCACATCACCACACCAGGACTACATTCATTCAGTCAGTCATATTCAATTGTATCCACCAACTGTTGAGCCACAGCCTCCCAGAAGCTTTCCCTGATTTCCCTAGCTGGATGTAGCCTATCCTTCCTTACTAATATTTTAATATTTTATACCAGTCTGAATGGGAGAAAGATTAGGCTTCTGTTCCCGCAAAGATTTACAGCCTCAGAAATAGGGTTGCTGTGAGTCGGAACCGACTCTAAGGTACTTCACAAATGCCAGTCTGAAAAGGTTGATCATTGACTGCAAGTCACAGCCTGCTGCCACCAACTGCGTTAATTACAAACACCGCTGTTCCTTCCAATTCTTTCCTTATGGGGTTGTTGGCTTGTTGTGTGGATTACATGTGGTAATGCATGTAAACTGCTGAGCAGAGCTCAGTTTCCTTGCCTTAACTGTTATTCTTCCTATTATTATTACTTATTGCTACTATCCCCTGTTTGAAGGGACCCTGGTGTCAAAGTAACCAAAAGGTCGGTGGTTCTAACCTACCAGCTTCTTTGTTGGGGAAGGATGTGGCAATCTCCTTCTGTAAAACTTAGCAACCTCTGTGAACCCAATTTGACAGCAATGGAGTGCCGCAAAATTAAAAGGCAGGACCCCTTGTATAAAAAGCGGGGACAAAGGAAAAAAGGGACTTTTTTCTTTCTTTGGAAGTTGCCTTCTGTCTTTCTGTGTTACGGGGTTTTGTATTTACTTGGGCATAAGCATACATGTAGGATGGATGTAGAGCTTCCAAAGTGGCTAGCAACCCTACCCTGCATCTGCCAGTCACCAGACTAAATCATACCCCAGAGGATGATGGGGGTGTCCAACCAGACATCTCCCCTTTCCATAAGCCTGCTGCCCCAGCCCAAGGCAACCAGTATCGCAATCTCTGTGCTGAGATGCACTATGTTTTCCTAAATCGGAGGTGGGGAGAGACTTGCTCCTCTGAATTGTTTGCCAAATGAGTCACAATATGCCAATCCAGGTCAGGCACTGCCATTACCACACCTGTTTGCATATGTCACAGAAAGAGCCCAACCCTTTCTGCTCCCATATCCAGATCCCTGCTAGGAGTGGAGGACAGCATCAGCTGTTGCTGGGTAGCATAGGGAGAATAAGTGGGTCATGACTGAGAATACATCCTTGGGCTGCAGGGAAGCAGGGGTAGCCAGGGAAGGCAGAACTACACAGGAGCTGGGTTCCTGCCTTGGTGCATGCTCCATTGTTGATTTCAGTTACAAAACTCTAATTCAAAGATAGCATCAATCAGACTAGGCATTAAACTCCAAACCATGGAATCCTTATAAGTATGGGTCCCTATGTGGCTATACTGGTCTCATGTCCATGAAGCTGGCCCCGTTCAGAGTTCTCACTTTCTTGAAGGGGCAGCATCCACATGGACCAGTACAGCTGCCTCCACCGAGCTCTCTATACGAGACCTTTTCTGCAGCAGTTTCTACCTCTAATTGGCTTATTCTGTTTCATATAATAAATGACTACAACATAAACCTGATTGGACCCGTTCTATCTTTTTTGTTTTCTTTTCTCTTTCTGGTTTGAACCCACTCAGCAGCACCACAGAAAAAAAGTCTGGCGATCTGCTTCCGTGAAGATTACAGCCAGGAAAACCCCATATGGGACACAATTCTACTCTGTAACACATGGAATTGTCATGAATCAGAATCAATTGGGCAGCCTTAGATTTGGTTTGGTTTTGGTGGAAAAGATAACAATAATTACCATGCTTCCTATGGTGATCGACAAATATATTTGAATGGATGAATGATTCCTTTTAATTGAAAAAAAAGCCTATTAAGACCTTTACTTGGCAATGCATTGTTGTCAAATTCATGGCTACATTTTATACATGAAAGCATGAAATGTTTTATGCATTTTAGTAATTTATACTGGCTGCCATAAATTTTACCTGAATTAATGAGATTTTAGATATGACAACTCGTGAACTTCGTAGAACGTACTTTAGATATTATCTTGTTCAAGTCTATCATTTGATGAATATAGAATGTATTAATAAGGACATGACAAAACAGGGAAGCTAAAGCATAATACCAAAGACAGAAGAAGTAAGGAACAACTTAATAAATACAACTACCCACACAAACAGTTTTCTGTGTCAAAATTAACCTTAAAAAAAAAAGGAAAATATAACCACAGCGTCTGCCTCTTAAAGGGTTAATGAAGATGTTTAATATATTAAATATTCCAGTAAGTCAATAAGGAAAGGGGTCAGTAAGAAAATGGACAGCAGGCGTGAATAGACAATCTACACAACAAAACAATACAAATTGCCAGTTAAACATTCTATCTCACTACTATTCAAAGAAAGTAAAAGGGCAATGACAACAGATTTAATTTTTCTCTAAGTTGGCAAAGATGAAAAGGAATGACAAAATCTAAGAAAACTCTTAAGTGGGTGGATATTTCAAAACAGGCTTTTGTCAGAATGTGAAAGAAACAGTTTGCTCCTAAATTTTTACTTCAAGTTTTGACTCCAAAGAAGCACTTATGTATGTGAACAATGGAACATATAGAAGATTTCATTGCAGTATTGTTTGTAACAGTGGAAACATTTAATTATCTAACATCCATCAATAGAAGAACAGTTAAGTAAATTTATGATATATTATTCTATAAATAGCCCAAGTTGTACAATCGTTAAACGCTTGGCTGCTAATTAAAAGGTTGACAGTTCAAACCCACCTAGTGGCTCCACCAGAGATCTTTTTCCATAAAGATTATAGTCAAGAAAACCCTAGTTCTACTCTGTCAAATGGGGTCCCTTTGAGTCAAAATTGACTCTATGGCAAGGTACTTAACAACAATATTCCATTCTAGAGAATATTATGTTGTTGTTGTTGTTAAGTAGCGTGAAGTCGGTTCCAACTTACAGTGACCCTGCACAGGGTTTCTGAGGCTGTAAATCTTTACGGGAGCAGAATGCCTCATCTTTCTCCCATGGAACTGCTGGTAGTTTCGAACTGCCGATCTTGAAGTTAGCAGCCCGATTTGTAACCACTAAGCTACCAGAGCTCCTTAAAAAATATTATGTAGTCATTTGAAAACTGAATATCATATTTGTCAGCATGGAAAGATGTCCAATTTTGTTAAATGAAAAATGAAAAAAAGGTTGAAGTAAATTATCTGTAATATTTATAATATGAACCTATTGATATAAAAGAGTACTGGCACTGTAGGATAAGAACTGAACTGATAATCACAAGGTTGGTGGTTCAAACCTAACAGCCACTCCTTGAAAACTTTATACAGGGTCACTATGAGCCAGAAATCAACACTATGGCACTTACCATCAACAACTGATATAAAAATTTCTGTATATATACTACTATATATATTTGTTATTTAATATATATATTAAACATTATACATAACAATGTAAAATGCATAGCAATTCTTTAGTTTTAAAAAATAGCACACATTCTGCATTTATTTGTGGATCCGGAATAAGGAGTGCTATTCATGAATCCCTCTCCTAAGTGGGGTTGTATGGTACCAGCGCATTGTTCTTGCTTTCAAACAGCTTTTTGTTGTTGTTGTTAAGTGACTTTGGGTCGGTTCTGACCCATAGCGACGCTGTAAGGGTTTCCTAGATTGTAAACCTTTCCGGGAGCAGAAAGCCTCGTCTTTCTTCCGTGGAGTGGCTGGTAGTTTCGAACTGCTGACCTTAAGGTTTGTAGCCTGATTCGTAACCACTACACTACCAGAGCTCCTTACTTCAAACAGCTTACTATCTAAGAAAATTTGTCTGCTGCCTCAACAAATACATAGTATAGAACAGAATGTTGTTGGGTATTTGTTTCAATGAAGTATTTTCTGGCTCACAAAAACCCTGAGAAGTAAGTGTTTTATCCCCATTTTTCAGATGACTAAACTCAGATTTATCTAGTAACACAAAATGGTGCTAATTGCATGACCGATTGTTTTGCCAGGTTCTTTTCAACATCACCGCCACCAATTGCTGTCAAAAGGACTGATTTATGATGAACCCCCAGCGAGATGGATTGGCAAAGTGGCAGCATCAATGGGCTTAAGCATGGCAACAATTGTAATGTTGGCCCAGGACCGGGCAGTGTTTCATTCCGTTGTGCATAGCTTCACTATGAGTCGGTACCAACTCGATGGCACCTAACAACAACAACAACATGTGCGTCAGAGTAGAACTGTGTTCCATAAGGTTTTCAATGGCTGATTTTTGTTGTTGTTGTTGTTAGAAGTAGATAGCCAGGCCTTACTTCTAAAGCATCTGTGGGTGGACTGAAACCTCCAGCCTTTTCAGGTACTAACAAGGCACTGCCATCCAGCTGATCCCTATTTGCAGTAACCCTATATAGGGTTTCTAAGACTATAAATCTTTACAGGCACAGACAACCTCAATTTTTTCCTGCAGAACAGCTGGTGGGTTTGTACTGCCGACCTTGGAGTTGGCAGCACAATGACTAACCCTTAGGGCTTCTATTAGATAACCAGAATTTCACAATGTTCATATCCATGATACATGTGTCTCTAGTGGCAGCAACCCACCACCTCCATCAGAATTAAAAAATAATTCAAACCAAATGGTCAATAATTCCTCCAAAGCAAAAGTGAGAAGGCAAGAGGGTAGGGAAACTAGAATTCTGAAAACGTTATAACTATAATGGAATTAATGAGGAGAATGACATATTATAAGATATGTAAACATTGTTGTTGTTGTTAGGTGCCATCGAGTCGGTACCGACTCGTAATGGCCTTATGCACAGCAGAACGAGACACTGCCCAATCTTGGGACAACCTCACCACTGTTGCTACGCTTGAGTCCATCAATGCTGCCACTTGCCCAATCCATCTCGTTGGGGGGTCTTCCTTTTTTTCTCTGACTCTCCACCTTACCAAACATGATATCCTTCTCCAGTGACTGGTCCCTCCTGACAATATGTCCAAAATATGAGAGATGAAGATAATTTGTGTAGAAATTGTTAAATGAGAACCCAATTTGGCCTTTAAACTTTCACTTTAAACAGAATAAAATATTAATTAAAAATAATTTTAAATAACTCAGACACATTGTGATTGAATATGTAAGAAAACCTGCAAAAGTTGGAACCTGTGTAAGGCAGAAACTGTCAGAGAAGGAAAAGGCAAATCTTTTCCATTGCAATAAAATGATGGAAGCATTTATAAGACTGAGTCCGGTCAAAGACAGAAAATGGTGAGACCTGGAAAAATAAGGTAGTCCTGACCAGTTCTGGTTCTCACAGTTTTTACGGTATGAAATTTTGCAACTGTATCAGAAGAATTCTATTCCCTCCCTTTTTCTCTCTGATGTAAAGTCACAGAACTTTGAAACAAGTCTTTTGTATCTCCCTCAGTGTTTACAACAGCAAGATCTTGTGGGAAGCCCTAAGTTCCAGGCCTCCTCTGTCACCTACTACTGTGGGAGCAGAGAAAGTCCCCTGAGGAAAGTGGGACTAACAATCAGGCTTTGTTTCCCCGCCTCACAGATGAAGTGATGGGCCAGCTCTTTGAAAACAGCTGTAAAACAATGAAGATGGCAGGTTTCCTCTCGACAAGCCTTAGGTCTGGACTCATTGCTTCTCATCTTTGTGACTGAGGCATCATCATGCTGAAGCAGGAAACAAGGACATGTCTTGCTAAGAACCGACTCACATGCCTCTCCCAGTGACATATGGAGGTCTTTCTTTGGAGAGCTTGGTTGGCCAGGTGAACAGCTGTGGCTGGGTGCCCTTATGAATAAGTGGCAATAACTTTGGTAGAGTGAGCTTAAGAAGACAGCTTAACTACTTTGCCTCTAGAGTAGGCTTGTTTTGGTGTTTCCTTAGTTTATATAACTCCTGGATTTATTTTGACTGCTTTTGTGTATTTTGTCATTATGTAAATTGGTACTCACTTAGAAAAATGCTCTTGGGGAACTCCAAAATATATGTTGCCTAGCACAATGTACAGAAACAAAAATTTTTTATAAAATATATCTATATGAGTACATATGTAGATATATCAAATGTCTTAAAATATGTTCACTTTTTATCTCAGGAATTTCTTTAGGGGTTTACCCATCAAATAATATTGGATAACTAAAAATATTAATTTTCAGGATGTTTATTATAGCATTATTTGTCACTGTAAAAATGAGAAATTGTCTGACTATTCAATTGTTGTTGTTAAGTACCGCTGATTCGGTTCAAACCCATAGTGACCCTGTATAGGGTTTCCAAAGAGCAGCTGGTGAGCTTGAGCCACGGACCTTGCAGTTCAAACTGACTTTGCAGTCCAGAGCATTAACCCACAGCGCCACACCAGGACTCCTACCTGCCCAGTAGTCAGGGATTAACTAGATAAATGAAGCCAAAACATATCCATATAATAAAATATACATAGTTATTAAAGTATGGTAGACGTCTATATTCATACACACTACACATACATACAAACATATGGAGAATTTCTCTGGTTGTTAAAGTAGGTATCTGAACATTCAGCATGCTAACTATCTTGAGTGAGGTACTTTTGGAAGGGGTTTATGCAGCCTGCAGCCAGAGGAATCTGTTACCGGGAGAGCTAATCACACCTCTGCCCTGAAGGAGAGGGCTCTTGCCTTCTGCTGATTAAGAAGAGTCAGGTGAGGCACAGTTTCCACACAAGCAAAGGTTTATTACAGGAAAGAGGCTTGCGAACAGAAATGAGGAGGGCTTAATGCAATGCTTAACCCCAAACTCTCTTAGCAAAGGCTTATTGGGGTTTTAAAAGATGGGAAAAGGCATCAGGTTTATACATACGGATAGATAGGTGGGGATTTCCAAGAAGTGGCCCATTTAGGAAGGGACCACCATGCTAACTCGAGTCTTGGTGTAGTGCTGTGTTAATGTACTGGGCTGCAAGGTCGATTTGAATCACTCCTTGGAAACCGGATGCAGGAAACCATGCTAATTTAGTATTTGCACAGCATTTCTTAAAGATGGACTCCATAGCAAAGACCTCTGAAAGGGATAAACAAGAGATATTTATTCTGTGATCTTGCCCATGTGTAGTTCTCTGCCAAGGACTGGTGTTCTCTTCTGTCCCCTGCCAAAGGTCATCCTTTAAAGTTATGCCTAGGACACTGGATAAAACCAGTCTGGACTACAAAACATCTTGGTGGTGGTGGTGGTTGTGTGCCGTGGAGTCGGTTCCGACTCATAGAAACCCTGTATAGGGTTTCTGAGACTGTAAATCTTTACGGAGCAGAAAGCCTAATCTTTCTCCCGCGGAACAGCTGGTAGTTTCAAGATGCTGATCTTGCAGTTCGCAGCCCGATTCGTAACCACTATACTACCAGAGCTCCTTATAAAACACCTTACAAGGAAGTAAAACACAAAATGTTTATGGGAGGTCTTTCGAAATGGCTACTAAGCTATGCATATCTTTACAATTGCTCAATACATTGTTATTGTTAAGTGTCATTGAGTTAGTTCTTACTCAAAGTGGCTGGTGGGTTTGAACTGCTGACCTTGTGTTTCAAACTGACCTTAGGGTCTAGTGCATTATCCTGCAGCACCACACCAGGACTGCAGTCAATAAATGCTGTTGTTGTTGTTGTTAAGTGCCATCAAGTCAGTTCTGACCCATATCGACCCTATATAAGGTTTCTGAGGAGCAGCTGGTGGGTTTGAAATGTCGACCTTGTAGCTCAAACTGACCTTGCGGTCCAGCACATTATCCTGCAGTGCCACACAATGAGTAGCTCATGTTTAATCCTGATTTCCAGGCTTCCTTTTCCCCCTGTTTCAAAATTAGTATGGAAACATTATAGGACAGGGCATTGAGAAGATAGTATTTGAGATAGACTTTGAAGGACTTATAAAGACAAAGATGAAGAGAGAGAGACCAACCATTTCAGAGACAGGGAATAGTAGGGTAACTAATTGTCCTGGTTTACTTGAGACTGAGGTATTTGCTAGGACATGGGACTTTCAGTGCTAAAACCAGGAGTGTCCTGAGCAAACCAACATTGTTGGTCACTCCATCACTGGAACATACATGTGGTCAGCACGAGTCAGTATTAACTCAACAACTGTTTTGTTTTGTCAAACTGCCGTTACCAGGGCTTCCAACTGGTTTGAACAGTGCAATGATAGCCAGTGCCTAAGAATCAGAATATGTCCTAATGTTTAAAATTCAGGTGAAATGGAATGAAAACCAGAATGGGGGAAAATTATACAGCAAAGGCCTTGAATGGGAGCCTTGGAAAAGGTGTAGTGAGCTCTGAATTACTACTACCAGGACTGTAGAAAGCAACACACATTCAAAGTGGTACAGTCAGATGCCATCTTTGAGCTTGGCACAATTTTTTTCAGATTCTGTTGCTCAAGAGAGCTGGCTGGTATGCAAAGATGCATGCTGCCCTTGTTCTCTAAGAGGGAGGTTGAATTTCTAACAAGGGCTTGACCCATTATTTTCCCTTTCTGGTTATCATGCCATTTCCCCCATATGTTATTGAACTAGGAAGAACCAGTTGGAAGCTCTCTTTTTTTTTTTTTTTTTTTTATCAACTCTTTTACCAACTCCCAGCCAAAAGTAAATGAGTTGATGAAACTATACACAGGGTGTGGCAGACTGTGACCTTTTGTAAGCAAATTACCAGTTCTTTTTTTGATTTTGTTTTTTTTTTAACAAACCTTCCTTCCGAAGCCCTAAGTTATGTCTTCTGAAGCACTTCTGGGTGGGTTTAAACCACCAGCCCAGAAGTTATTAGTTTATGTCACTCAGGTGTTTCTTTGTTGTTGTTGTTGCTGTCAGCTGCCATCAAGTTGGTACCAACTCATAGCGACCCTGTGCACAACAGAATGAAACACTGCCCGGTCTTGCACCAACCTCACAACTGCTGCTACATTTGAGCCCATCACTGCTATCACTGTGCCAATCCATCTATTTAAGGGTCTTCCTCTTTTTTGCCAACCCTCCAGTTAACCAAACATAAAATACTTCTCCAG
>NW_006408527.1:4621113-4637900 GCF_000296735.1 Chrysochloris asiatica | reverse complement strand
GGCTTTAGGAAAATATCACATTTATCTGTGGATTTTCAAAGGCTCCAGTGTATTAATTTAATATATATACCTGAATATTAAGATGAAAGCAACTTTCCATTAACTGCCAGTGGCCTCATTTGTTACACTCAGCCCTAGAGGGCCTCGAACCTCTGACTAGTCTTACACGGTCTGCAACAACCACCCACCCCCACCCCCACCCCCGTTGGTCCCAGTAACAGGAATGCTCAAGAAGAAGGTCCTGGAGTCGAGATTGTGCCCAAAGAAGTTGTTAGAGGGGGTCCGAGGCAGAAGGTGGGGGAGTCCCCGGATCTGTTCCGTCCAAACACTGTTGAAGCAAGATACAGACCCACGGGACCGCAGCTCGAACTTTCAATCCCTGGTTCTTTTAACATTCTCCTCCAACACTACAACTCAAATCAGTTCTTCTATTTCTTCCTTATTCACTAATTTTCGCATGCGTATGAGATTATTGAAAATATCATGGCTTGAGTCAGGCGCACCTTAGTCCTCAAACTGACATCTTTGCTCTTGAACACGTTAAAGAGGTCTTGTGCAGCAGATTTGCCTAAATGCAATATGGCATTTGATTTGTTCACTGCTGCTTCGTGAGTGTTGATGGTCGATCTGAAAAAAATTAAGTCTTTGACAACTTCAATCTTTTCTCCACTTATCATGATGTTATTTATTGGTCCAGTGGTGAGGATTTTTGTTTTCTGTACGCTGTTTTTGTTTATGTTGTTTTCTTTAGTGAGATCCAAACTGCAAACCAAACCTACTGCCATGGAGTCGGTTCTGACTCATAGCAACCCTGCATGGGGTTTCTGAAGCTGTAAATCTTTACGAGAACAGGAAGCCTCATCTTTCTCCCACGGAGCAGCTGGTAGATTTAAAGTGCTAAGTAGCAGTTCTTATCCCACAGCACCTCTAGGGTCTCCGAATCCTAAGGATCAACTACTCTAGCGTGTATTAGAGCACACACATATACACACATATATATATATTCTCACTCTCTCTCTCTTTCCGATATCTTCACTCACAATACTCATCAAAGGTATTGTGCTTTTGGCTCTTATTCCTTGACAAGATTTCTCCCCCATAAAGCACAGCTTGGGCTTTCAAGTATAATAATCAAATCCAAGCAAGAGGGGCCTGCCCTTGTTAAAGACATGAAGCCGTGGACTGCCACCACCTGGAGCTGTGTTTCCACTGGTGACACAGACTGTGAACCATCCATCTTCACGCCCAGCCTCTCTTCGACCAGCGCCATGTGCAAGAGATGACTGGCTGGGATTCAAGACACGGCTGGCAGTGTCTGGGGAGCAGAGCAGAGGTGGGTTTACTCCCAGGGTGTGGAGCATGTGACCCTGGCCTCATTAGCACCATGCTGCTTAGCGGGGAAGCCACAGGCTGTGCTTGGAATGTTTGAGGAGTAGTTCGGGGAGTTACAGCATCAGGGTTCAGACAGAAGGCTGTTGCCATCCACATCCTGGTTTCCCTGTCTGTGCGCTATAAAAACTGACAAAAAGGGCCTCGCTGCTGAGTTCAGACTGAATGTTTAATGCAATCGATGCATATTTCATAGCAGGATAAATGCCAGTGCTTTGCTCTGCCCCCTCTCTTTGGCTGAGTTATTTACACAGTCATTTTGAGCCCAGTCACAGAGAAAACTGACAAGAGAAACACTGTGCAACATGTCTGGTCTGTTCCCGTGCCGACCAGAGCCTTCAACGTCATAAAGTTCCCGAGCAGTATCTCAAACCTGCCTCACTCCGTTGAGTGAATCTATCATCTCTTGGAAATACCAGCAGAAATCTCTGCCTTCCTTTCTTCTTCCCTCCGTTGCTCCAAGAAAAGTACAAAATAAAGGGGTCTTTATGCTAATAGCATCATGCCCCCAAATGGATCTCAGTGATTTTTCTCATAACAAAGTCTCTAAAAGCAATGAGAATGAGAGAATGAGCTGTCCCTGTGGTCGGTGACTTTGTTTATTCACTGATAAGTTCTGACAGGGCCTTTTGCCGAGCAGCGTTGCCCGGAGGATGGTTTGACGTGAATCAGGGGCTCTCCGTTCACCTGTTCATCACGGTGATGGGTTTGGCAGGTGTTCAGGTTCCTGTGAAACCAATATCTGGACTAAGAGAGCCAAACTGGGACTCAGACAGCAGCGTGCTGCACGAGAGGCATAGTGGCTGATTCACATCTTGTGCCATCTTCCCATTTAGTAGGCACACATCCAGCCCTTTGAGTCTTAGTTGTAACCTCCAATTAAACATCAAGAACTTTCAGGTGTGCTCATCTTTCTGGGACCACTGTGTGCCTTAGGAGTTGAAGATGATATGGATTATTTGGGCAAACATGATCCCGTGTTTCCAGCGAATCTTCTATCTCTCTCTTTAACACCTGAACTTTTTCTGCCTCCCTTTCCTACCCCAGTCCCTTTATTGAATATTTAATAGAAAGAAAGAAAAAAAAAAAAAGTACACTAAAAATAAAAAGAATGCTAAAACAAGCCCTTTTTAAATGTGTGAATACTCATCCTTAATATATCTATTTTGGCACGATGGAGTCTCAGCTCTAGGTTTTCCTAAATAGAAGCATGTCTACAATTAAGACCCTCATAAATCTAAGCAGCTGACGGTCTATAATGAATCTGCAAGGCTATATTGAGAAAGTTTAATTTGATGAGAAACTGATTCTTTAAAGCAAGCTCCCTTTCACACAGCTTTTACTTTTTAAATCCTGTGCTGGGAGGTTAACATTTGTTGTTAACTGCCATCAAGAAGGCCCCCAACTCATAGAAAGACCCCAACTACGTAGAAGGAAACACTGCCTAACCCAGTGCCACATCCCTGTGATAGCTTATGGATTTGACTGCTGGACCCATAGGGTTTTCAAAAGTAGATCAAATGTAGATCCCAGGCCTTTATTCTTAGTCCATCTTAGTCTAGAAATGTGGCTGAAACCTGGTTAGCATCATAGCAATTTGCAAGCCTCCCCTGAAAAACAGGTTGTGGCTTCAGATTGAGGTGTGTTGACCAGGACTCAAACTATCTCTCGCATGGAAGGTGAGAATGAGAATTCTCCTAAATCACCAATGTCCCTGTTGTTGTTAATTGCCATTGAGTTAGTTCCAGCCCTGTATAGGGTTTCCGAGGAGCAGCTGGTGAGCTTGAACCGCCGAGTTTATGGTTCAAACTGATTTTGTAATCCAGAGCATTAATCCACAGCACCACACCAGGACTCCACCACTGTCCCTAGGAAACACAATAAGATAGTAAAAGAACTCAGGTTTCAGTGAATTAGAAGATGAGGAACTCTTAATCCTGAAGGGAGACACTGGTGTGGTTATAACTTTATTCCCTGAAGTTCTATAGGCCTGTGTTTGAACACCTGCTCCACCTCCTACCAGCTGTGGGACTTTGAGTTAATTGCCTTCTCTAAGCTTTCCTTTTCCTGAGAGTGGGATGGGCATAACAATGTCACCTAACTATAATGCCATCAACTCCATGACTCCTACCAACAACAACAACATAATGCCATTGGGAGGGCTTCACATGTCTGCAAGGTAACCACTAGCTTAAACAAGGTAGAACTGTTGTTTGTTATGTTTTTATCTTCCCATCCTCTCTCTGAGGATGGTAGCACTTAAGATATTGTTACCCTCAGTTTACAAAGAGGCTATTGAACCCAAAGAGATTCAAGGTCTTGCCAGGTCACATAATGAGTGATGAAGGAATAAGGGCCAGTGGGTCCTAAAGCCCAAGGAGTGTATCACTTTGCCTTCCTCCTTTGACCCTAGGAAATGTTTCATGGAACCAATGCCCTTATTTCTTTCTCCTGGCATTTGTTAAAGGGCTGGTGGTGCCATGGGTTAAGCATTGAACTGCTATCTGAAAGGTCAGTGGTTTTCTAGCTACATCAGACAGATGAGGCAGTCTGCCTATATAAAGATTTACAGCCTCGGGGAAACCCTAATGGAGCGGTTTTACTCTGCCCTGGTGTGGCATTGTGGGTTAATACGCTGGACTGTAAAGTCGGTTTGAACCGCAAGGTCTGTGGTTCAAGCTCACCAACCATTCCTCAGAAATCTGATACAGGGTTACTATGGGTCAGAACCCACTTGATGGCACTAAACAACAACCACCACAAAATAGTGTTAGTAAGAGTTGAAATTGACTCATCAGCAGTGGATTTGTTTTTTGTTTTTTTTGTTTTTTTTGGTTTGGCACTGGTTATCCATTCTGAAACTGATAGGAAAATAGATAGGAAAAGACCAAGTCTCAAAATTGCCTAGATGGCAGGCCACTGGGATTTAGGCTTCTCCTGTCCTGGTGGCCAGCATGGAAAGAAGGTATAGAAACAATAGTTGTTGTTGTTGTTATGTGCCATCGAGTCGGAAACAATAGTAGCTGCCAATTATTAAGGGCTTACATCCCAGCTGTGCTATTGCTTCACCCACATTAGATCAACCCTCTGCAGATGATCCCTATTTTACAAATGATGTAACCCACCAGCCACTCAGAGGGAGAAATATAAGGCTTTCTGCTCCCATAAAGATTTGCAGCCTCAGAAACTTTATACAGCGTTGCTGTGGCTCGGAACCGACTTTACAGCAGGAAGTAGCAGCAGTAGGTGAGTCTTGTGCCCAGTCAGGTGTGGGAATTCTGCTTCAGGGCACATGCCTAGTTGCCCTCTAGGGATGTCTGACCTTGCCCATGAGTTAATTCACTACCTTCTCATCCTATCAGACCATTTTCATTTTGGGCACCTTCCTTATTTTTAGGCTTAGCGTTTCAGTCCCTACACCAAGCATTTACAAAGGAAGACCCCAGAGGATTCAGTGGGTTTAAGAAACCAATAACTTTTAGCCACTGGGCTACCAATGTTCACAGCCCAGAGGCTGATGGGTTTGCAAGTTTTTGGAAGAAGCACGTTTGTTTGCCAGGACTTTAAATGGTTTTGAATGGGTTTCTTATGCTGTCTGTTGTCCTGGAAATCAAGGACCAGTTCTCATTTGTATTTTCATCATGATTCATCATTAAGTGCTGTTGAGTCAATTCTGAATCATAGCGGCCCTATATAGTTTCCAAAAAGTGGCTGGTGATTTTTGAAACGCTGACCTTGTGGGTCAAACCAAGCTTTTGGTCTAGTGCTTATCCTACAGAGCCATACCACCTTATATAAATTAATAACACCAAGTATACCATACTCTAAAGCCAGTCTGCCTATGATAGCATGGATTTGAACAAAATTGAAAATACCATCTTCAAAAGGAATTGAGTTACAAAGTCATTAGTTACAAATCTGGCCCACAGAAATTCTTTCCAGACTTCTTTTATGCTTCTCAGTGTACAGTACTCTGGTCTTGTTATTCCTAATTAAACCTCTCCTTCCGCTAGTTGCATAGTGGTTTGTACGATGGGCTGTTAACCACAAGGTCAACAGTTCAAACCCACCGGCTACTCTGTGGGAGAAAGATGAGGCTCTTTGTTCCCGTATTTAAAGTCTTGGAAACACAAGAGAGTTACTCCAGTGTACCTTCTAGGGTCACTGTGAGTCAGAATCTACTCAATGACAATGGGTTTGTTTTTTGTTTGTGTTTTCCCGCAGAGGCATATCTGTGGAAAGTAGAGCCAATGGCAATTCGTTGTACATTACTATATGATGGAAACTGATGGCAAACAGGTGTCACCCTCAAGTGATACCCATAATGTGCGCCCCCCCATACTTTAGATATGCTTCTACCTCTCCTACCTATCAAATAACCAATGGATTTGGATAGAGGCCTGGAAACAGGTCGAGAAACAGTATGGGACCTATAGTTATTGTCAACCCTCACTGCTCATCATAGCCACATGGGAAGTTCCTATGCCCAAGTTTATCCATGGGCCAATTAAAGCTCTTGGGGTGGGCTCTAGGCAAAGGAATGCTTGCTTAAAAAAAAAAAAAAAAAATGCCCAGGTGATTCTAATGTGTAGCCAGTCGTGAAGCACTGGTACAGTAGACTGGGGTAGGAATTGGCAGAGAACTGATTCAATTCTAGTCTATGTGGCTGTAAATCAATGGCTCTCCCTGGCTGAGCTTCCTTGCATAACTGTAAAATGAAGGTGCTAGACTAGATCTCTGTGAACTAGAAAATCTCTTTAACTTTCAGCTGTCACGTTCTAAGTTTTAATGTCCTGCGGTCAGTTCAGATAAAGGGGGAAACTTGGTTAGAATAACAGCAGAGACCTTGTTCCTTTAAAAGGGCCAAAAGCACATAGGGAGGCAGACAGCAAGAGGGAAAGAACAGGAACTGGATGTTAATTGGAACGGATAAGGGACATGCCGAGTTGTCAGTTTCACTCACAGGGACCTGGTCTGTTAGCTAGAACAGCACCGTGTGGATCACAGGGAGGATCTTAGGCATGCCAGAGTCTGTCCTCTTTCCTATCTGTCTATCTGTCGCATGCTGCTCCACCACAGAGGGCCTCTGTTTGTTTTCTTAAGATGATTAAGTCTTTCTAAGTCCCCCTCAGCAGAGCCTATGATTGAAAGTGACAATCGGAGGTTACCCTATTTAAAAACTGCCACTTTGCATTAGTAGAAGGATCAGCTCAAGTTGGGGGACATTTTACTGATGCATTAAAAAATCATAATCACAGAGAGATGAACAAAATGTACAAGGGGGGCGGATGGAATGTACAGAAAGGAAGTCTGGGTGCTCAAGGATTTACTGGCTCCATTTTTAGTTCCATTTTAAAGGGTAGCTTGACACGAGGTACACCCATTGCTCATGTGCAAAAGGCAAAGGAAACTGGAAAGCTGGGCAGTGAAGAGGTGAATTTGGGCATTGTGAAGTGACTGTGAGCACTTAAGGACCAATGCAAGTAGATGACCATCTGTGCATTGAAATTAGAGCTCAGCTCTAGACACAACTTTGAAACTAAGTATCCTTAGTGCCTTTCCATCTTCTCTCTCCAGATGAGGACCTCTGTCCATCCTGCCACATAATCCAGTTCCCTTCTCTCTCCATCATTCCTCAGACTGAATTTACTGTCAGTTATCTGTAGAGCACCTACTATATGGCAGGCCCCATGCTGAGCACTGGGCACACAGACAAATGACTGGTACTCTCCCAAGAACTCTACAATCTAGGAGACAGACAGTAGCCAACAATTAGAGCAGCATGGGGCTGATGCTAAGAGGAGGAAACCTGGTGTATTGGGGACACAGAGCACTTGCCAGCTGGGAAAGCAAAGGGAAATAGTAAAACTGATTTTCACATTAGACAGAAGAAGAAAGTTGTTCTTTCCAATGAAGAGACGACATGTGCAAAAGTATGGAGACAGGGACTCGTCCCATGCTGGGAACTGCATGTATTTCAATACATCTGGTTTATAAGTTCCTATGGAAGAGAAGTGGAAAGGAAGTTACAAAAGCCAGATCTCAAAAGATGCCTTAGGCTTAATTCAGTCATAACTTCATCTGAAAGTTCAAGGAGTTAATGAAAGACTAGAAAAGTATGATGCTGTTGTGATTTAGTTGAGTCATTTCCGACTCACATCAACCCTGTATAGGGTTCTCAAGGAGTGACTGGTGGGTTTGAACACAAATCTTTTGGCTAGCAGTCTAGTGTTTATCTTACAGTGCTATGCCAGAACTCCAAAAGAGTATGATATCAGTCCCAAATTTTGCAAAGATCATCCCAGAAGCAATAAGCAGAAAAGATAAAAAAGGGATGGTGGTGGTGGTGTGCTGTGGAGTCAGTTCTGAATCACAGTGACCCTGCACAGGGCTTCCGAGACTATAAATCTTTACGGGAGCAGAAAGCCTCATTGTTCTTCTGCAGAACAGCTGGGAGTTTTGAACTGCTACCTGACTTGTAACCACTGTGCTACTAGATCTTCTTAAAATAAAAGATTGGATAAAAGGCAATATTATCAATTTTACACTGAAGTATAGAGGGCTTTTCTAATAGAGCTATAGGCTTAAGAAATGTATGTTTTTCCAGACTCTTCTTTTTTGTTTGTTTGTTTTTCTTTTTTAAGCTCTTATTGTGAATCGAGTGATAGTTTACGTAGGAGAACATAGGTTTTGAACTCAACCAATAGTATTTTGTTTCATTGCAATGATTACAATTCCCTCCATGCACCATTGGTTTTTACCTCTATTCCTTCTTTTTTTTCTTCCTCTTCTTTTGATTTACACAAAAACACACAGGACACATTTAAACAACCCAAGGACACATTCTGTAAGCCAGCCTCCTGCCCACCAGCACATAACCTTTCTCTTTGCATGAGTCTAGAGTTCTCAGCTGCTCTATCTTTCCATGCTGTTATCGACGATCACTACCTCCATCTCTGGTGTCGCTGCTTCTCTGGTTAGGGTCCCATGTGTTCTTTTCATGCTCTTCTCTCTGGATGGCCCTAGGGTCATCTGTTTCTGAAATGTAAGATTAAGTACTCCCCCCTTTTTTTATACATCTTCTACCTTTACACTTGTGATAATCAAAATTAATCATGATAACAATTACTCGCTATTGAATCAAAAGAATCTTATCCCCATCTCCTTTCACCAGACCCACCTAGACAAGATGAAAACTATTCAGTGGGAATTCTGCCTTCCCCTACTTACTCTAAAACTAAACTCCCTCTTGAAAACTTTTTGTAATGATATTCATTTCCTCATTACCAAGCTTGTAGGTCTGATAATGGGGTAAACACTCTGGCCTCAGCATTTCTTTGTATAATGATTATAAGGACACTTGTTCTTAATTGAGAGCACACCTATCTTACACTCCGGAAATACACCAGTCAGACACATATTGTAGCAGCAAATCCTCTTCATGACCAGCTTCTGACACTCACTGAAGTGTATCGAGTTTGAGTTTTTATAGTCTGTCCTGTTCTCACCTGGCTGGCAAATTCACCTCTTTTTATGTAGTCCTGATTAGAGATCACCAACAGTGAACATCTAGGTGCTTCCTTGGAGAAGCAATGGAATCCAGTGTTGTTTGGAATATCTGATCGTTTGTTCCCTGGAGACAATTTGATTAAGTTGCTGCTGAACTTCCAAGTCTCATCCTATAGTTCTGAGGCAGATGGAAAGTTGAGGCAATATTTGCAATCTGGAGTAAGTGTGCAAGACATTGCACTGGACTGCTGACCCATGACTGTGAGTCTAGCATCTGAATTCCAGTAGCTGCCCACCTTGCTCCAAATTCCAAATCAGAAGTATGCAGAAAGATCAGTCTGGAAGATTTTGCCACACTTAGTTCTATCTCTGCCTCATGCCTGTTTATCTGTTAGCTTTTAAAGAGGTGTGTTTCTCCTGGTATGGGAATGTAGGAGTATTCACAGCAGATTTCTCTAGGCTATGGTAGAAGATAACCTGCTTTCTCTTCATCAGTAATTTCACAGTCTGATTGTTTGGCTAATCCAGACTAGCAGCCAGGAACCAGGAAGACTAATGTCAGCTGGGCGAACAAAAGGAATGTCCAGGACTGGTCTGATATCATGACATCAAGGTTGATTCCGACTCATAGCGACCCTGTATAGGGTTTCTGAGAAGCAGCTGGTGGGTTTGAACTACCGACCTTGTGGTTTACAGTCTAGTGTTGGTCCTACAGCACCACACCAGGGGTTTTGGGTGTCTTTAGAGTCTGAATAAAAACCAGTTCTGACCGCTAGTTTTTTCTTAGGGAGAAGGATAGTTAAGGTTTTCTGTCAACTTGGCTGGGCCAGGATTCTTAGTGGTTTAGCAGTTAAGATAGGTTAGGACCTGACCTCCGTGATGAGCTCTAAAATGAAGCAATCAGCCCAAAGATGAGACCTAATGTGATCCTATCTGATCTGATGTAATTATTCTATGTGTTGTAATTCTTTACTTCTCTGCTGTTAATGAAGTCAGATGCAATTTACAGGATTAGGCTGTATCTTGAGTCAATCTCATGAGATGTAAAAGAAGAAATAAGTGAAAACACAGAGAGAGGGACCAACTACCACCAAAAAAGAAGAGCCAGGAGTGGAATGTGTCTTTCAGACCTGGGGTCCCTGCATTGCAAATTTCCCAGAACTAGAAGATTGACACCAAGACACATGGAGATATCTAAAGAGTGCTGGGCCTACAGATGCTGGAAGAAGACGAGGAGCTTTCCCCTGAGCCGACACTCTGAATTTGGACTTCTAATCTCTAAAACTGAGAGAGAGTTCATTTCTATTTATTAAAGCCACCAACTGGTGGTATTTTTATTATAGCAGTACTAAGACAGGGAGTTACAAACTCACCAGCTAGCTGCTTCTCAGAAACCCTATACAGGGTCACTATGAGTCAGAATAGACTCGACAGCATTTAACAACATTTGGAGGCTATAGTTGTTGTTGTGTGCCGTGGAGTCAGTTCCAACTCATAGCGACCCTGTACAGGGTTTCCGAGGCTGTATATCTTTACAGGAGCAGAAAGCTTCATCTTTCTTTTATGGAACAGCTGGTAGTTTTGAACTGCTGACCATGAGATTAGCAGCCTGACTCATAACCACTATGCTACCAGAGCTCCATTACTGGAGGCTGTGGTGATGGTAGTGGTTACGTGCCATGGAGTCAGTTCTGACTCACAGCGATCCTGTACAGGGTTTCTGAGGCTGTGAATCTTTATGGGAGTAGAAAGCCAGGAGGCTGTTGTTGTTGTTGTTGTCAAGTGCCATCGAGTCGGAACCGACTCATAGCGACCCCATGTACAGCAGAACGAAATAATGTCCGATCCTGGGCCAACCTCACTAATGCTGCCACACTGGATGCCATCAATGATTCCACCAGGCCGATCCATCTCATTGAGGGTCTTCCTCTTTTTCTCTGACCCTCCATCTTACCCAACATGACATGCTTTTCCAGTGACTGTTCCCTCCTGACAATATGTCCAAAGTATGAGAGATGAAGCTTAGCCACCCTGGCCTCCAAGGAGCACTCTGGCTGCACTTCTTCCAAAACAGATCTATTGGTTCTTTTGGCAGTCCATGGCACTTTTAGTATTCTCCTCCAATACCACAATTCAAAGGCATCAATTCTTCTATAATCTTCCTTATTCACTGTCCAGCTTTTGCATCCATATGAGGTTATTGAAAATACCGTGGCTTGGGTCAGGCGCACCTTAGTCCTCAAGCTGACATCTTTGGTCTTCAATACTTTAAAAAGTTCTGTGCAACAGATTTGCCTGATGCAATACATCGTCTGATCCAGAGGCTGTAGTCTGATGTAAATTCATTTAAAAATGAGCAGGAGGTTCAGAAAAGGAGGTACAGAGTATAGTCACATCTTTCAAGTAGCAGATGAGAAAGGGAAGAAAGAGATCAGGTGGTGGCTAAAACAAAGTGTGGAATTAAAGGGCAGTTTCAGTTTGTTTATTTTATAGGATGGGATATGTTGAGTATGTTTCTAGACAGAAAGGGAGACTTTCCAGAAAAGAAGATTTGAATAGGACCTTGAAGATATGGGAGAGGTTGAAGTCCAGGGAAATTTGGGTAAACCTTGAGAAAGAGGAGGAATGGTTCAGTCATGGGTACTACAAGTTTTTGCTGTTTTTTAGGAGCTATTGAGTCAATTCGATTCATAATGATCCCATGTGCAACAGAACAAAACACTGCCCAGTTCTGCGCCATCCTCACAATTGTTATGCTTGAACCCATTGCTGTCGCTACTGTGTGAATCCATCTCATTAAAGATCTTCCTCTTTTCACTGACCCTGCATTTGACTAAGCATGATGTCCTTCTCCAGGGACTGATTTCTCCTGAGGACACATCCTAAGTTCGAGAGACAAAGTCTAACTATCCTTGCTTCTAAAAGGAGCACTCTGGTTGTACTTCTTCCAAGATGGACTTATTTGTTCTTCTGACGGTCCATGGTACTTTCAATATTCTTCTCTAACACTATAATTCAAATGAATCGGTTCTTCCACAGTCTTCTTTATTCATTGTCCAACTTCCACATGCATATTTGTTAGTGTTGTGAAATGCCTTCAAGTAGATTTCAACTCATAGTGACCCTGTATAGGATTTCAGAAGTTGTTTTAAAATCTTTGCAGGAGCAGAAAGCCTCATCTTTCTCCTGCAGAGTAGCTGGTGGGCTCAAATCAAGGATCTTGTGGTTCGTAGTCCTGTGTTTATTGTATGGAGCCACCACACTCCCCTCACATGCATGTTGTTGTGATTATTATTAAGTGCCCCCGAGTTAGTTCTAACTCATAACGAACCAGTATAGGGTTTCTGAGGAGCAACTGTTGTATTCGAATTACTGACCCTGAGATTAGCAGCCTCATGTGTAGTCCAATACATTATCAGATCTCCCCGTGCATATTAGGTGATTGAAAATGCTAAACTTGTCACCACTGAGTCAGTTCCAGCCCCATGTATTACAGAATAGAACTTTTCCATAGAGTTTTCTTGGCTGGTGTCTTTACAGAAACAAATTGCCAAGTAAGCCTTTATTCCATGGCTACTGAGGGGTTAGAATCACCAACATTTAGTTTACTAGTGAAGCTTGAACTATTTGTAGCACTCAAGGACCTAAAAGTCTGGATGTTGTTGTTGAATATCACGTCAGTTCTGACGGACGCATAGAGCCCTGTAGAAGAGAGTAGAATTGCCCATTAGGGTTTCCTTGGCTGTACTCTTTGTAGAAATAGTCCATCGGGTCTTTTCTCCTGCAGAGCCATCAGTGGGCCCAAACCTTTCCTTTAGCACCCAAACACTTAACCATTGTACTACCAGGGCTCCTGAAAATATCGATAACCCAACGCAAACCAAACCCATTGCCCCTGAGTTCTATTCTGACTAATAACGACCCAGGGTTTCTGAGACTATAAATCTTTATGGGAGCAGACAGCCTCATCTTTCTCCCACAGAATGGCTGGTGGGTTTGAACTGCTAACCTTGTGTTTAGTAGTCCAGTTCTTGTTCTACAGCACTATGAAAGCTCCTTAGAAGTATGGATGGTGTTGTTGTTAAGTGTCGTTGAGTTGGTTCTGACTCATAGTGACCCTGCATAGGATTTCAGAGGAGCTTCTAGGAACCCTAGAGGTACAATGGTTAAATGCTTGGGTGCTAAAGGGAAGAGGTCAGTGGTGAATTCACACTGCTGATACTTGTTTGGGTGGGTCCTGAGAGTGAAAAGTGGAGGACCATCAGTCCTGCTAGCCTCAAGTTTTATGATGAATAAAAACTCTGATGGAAATCAAGTACTGTGGGGGGGGAGGGGTGTCAGGTTTTTTTTCTTCCATCAAAGTCTCCAGCAATTCACACCTGAAATGTTCATTTGTAATCACAGCAGGTTCCCACCCATTGTCCTGACTGACCCCCACAGCTCCCTGAGAATTAATGGGACAGTCAGTGTTCACAAAACTGCTGAGTAAATTCCAGCCAAGTTAGGAACTTGCCCAGGGCCACAGAGGGAGTGAGCAGAGGAACTGGAGCTGGAAGCTGCCCTCTGTAGTCTCCACTTCTCGGCCAACCCACAGGTATGAGTGAAGGAGAGATGCACAGTATCAGGGGAACCCACCCCATCACTGATGGGCTACTGGCCATGGGAAGAGCAGGTGACCTCAGTCATTTCCAGGTCAGTGTTCACCTGGGTGGGGTTTCTCACCTGGGCAGGTGTTTGCAAGTATAGCCAGGCCCCTAGCCCTGCCTGAAGAAGAGTGGCAGCCGCTCTGTGTTGTTAGGCTCAGCTCTTCTTGCAGGGCAATCTTTGTTGTCTGTTCCTGAGAGCAAGGAGCCTTTGATTCCAGAGGAGCCTTGTACTGGCGTACTTTCTGACTTTGATCTCTCCTGAATCAGGTCTTTGCACACTCCCAAGAGAACACTTTACATTTTAAAGGCTCTGACCAGGCTGCCTCTTCTGCTCACCTGTGGAGCTTTTCTTCCCCTGTGGCTGGCTCATCCCTCCAGCAAGATAGCCCGGGGCAGCCTGCCTGGGCCAGTCAGTGAAAGCAGGCTGTCTGAGGAGGGCTCCTGAGTAGCAGTCCAGATGTTTGAGTGTGACACAGTCCCCTCCCTCCAGCTTGAGGCTGAGGAAAGCCTGTGAGGGAAGGAGCATCAGCAGCAGCTGCGCAGATGAGAAGTCTCCTGTGTCCATATGAACAGGACAGGGGACTCTTCAAAGCACTTGCACACACTCTGTGCCCTTGAGACTTCCATGTCCCTCTTTGGGTGTCAGATGGATGATACCACCTTCATTTTTGCAGGTGACACAACCCTGAATAAGTGAGTTGAGCAATTTAAAGACAGATCCACCATTAAAGTCCTTACCCTAAAAATCTACCAGCTGGCTATTGATCAACTACGAGTTTTGGTAACCCCAGGACTGTCAGAGTAGAACTCTGTGCCATAGACCCTTCAATAATGTATTTTTCTAAAGTAGATCACCAGGTCTTTCTTCTGAGTTGCCTTTGTTGTTGTTGTTATGTGCTGTGGAGTTGGTTCCAGCTCATAGCGACCCTGAACAGGGTTTTCAAGGCTGTAAATCTTTACAGGAGCAGAAAACCTCATCTTTCTCCCGTGAAACAGCTGATATTTTCGAACTGCTGACCTTGCGGTTTGCAGCCTGATGCGTAACCACTACACTTCCAGAGCTCCTTTGTTGTTATTGTTAAGTGCCGGTCGAGTAGGTTCCAACCCATAGCAACCTTGAACAGGGTTTCCGAGGCTGTAAATCTTTACGGGAGCAGAAAGCCTCATCTTTCTCCCACGAAACAGCTGGTAGTTTCGAACTGTTGACCTTGCAGTTCACAGCCCAATTATTAACCACACCACTACCAGAGCTCTTTTAGGTGCATTCAAATTTCCAACCTTTGGATTAGCAGTCAAGGACATTAACTGTTTGCACCCTCAGAGACTCCCTCCTTACCCAACAACTCACTATTTTCTAATTAAAGCTGGAATATCCCCAAAACGGACTTCCAGGACATTGCCAGCCAGGCTGAGATTAATGGGGATCTTAAAGTGCTTCAAACTCGGTAGTAACATAAGCTCCAAGAGGGGAGTTAGAGGACGCAGGTTCTAGTCCTGGCTTCCCTATGTTTCAGTGGTTGGAATCCAACAAATCACATCATCCTTCTGAACAACTTCTACATCAGAGGAAAAACCACACAAGGTACATTTTTTTTGCAATTTCATTGTAAACTCTTTAGCATTCATACAAACACTCTTATTACTCGCTGGAGTGTCATTTGAATTTACTGGGACTGGAGTGATCAGGAGCCTCTTTGTCTGAAATACAGGCAAGACTCATTTCTCTTCCTTAGTATCTACTCTCATGCTCTTCTGGAAGAGCATTGGTCCTCATTATCCTGGGTTCACCCTGAGGATATTAGTTGTGGAAAAGACCATTCAACCCCTAACTGTTGTGAGAAAACTGTATCTTGAGGTTCCCAGGCCAGTGCTCTTTCCACAATATGTACAGTCTTCTAGGTGGAAACACATTCCTTTCCCAGCCCTGCCTATCACCTTCAACAGGTCTTCATGGGCTGAGAAAATAAAATTCTGCACATATTAGCCCAGCCACTTAGCTCAGCTTGGAAGGGCCCAGAAAGCTGGTTAATAAACAGAAGTGATTTCCTATAATCAGGGTTGGTCACACTTAACAGCCATAACTATCCGAGTTCCACCTGCTACTTGCTAATCCGCCTCATCCCTCTGCCCCACCCTCTTGAGACCTTGGCCCGGCCCTCCCTACCTCTCCGTTCTCCACCTGTTGCTGTGATTTCTATGGTAGTGGGCAGGGGAAGGGGCCTCCCAGAAATCAAATATTGGCCAGGGGGATCAGTCAACCGCCCTCCCTGCCCACCTGGGAAAGTTGGGTCTGTATGGGGAAGTCCTTGCTTCATGTATTTACCTAGGGCAGCTTTCCAGCCACAGAGAAGAAACCTTCTCCTTACTACGACCCAAAACAAAGACAACACTCACTTTCCTAAGACCAAGTTTTACCCTAAATGTGGATGAGGTCACTGTACTTTAGATTTTCCATTCATCGCTGGTGGTTTCCTCTCCCAGCAGTCCAATCTGCGTACTATTTCCTGTATACACCTTACTGATTTCTGTTTCATGTCTCTGCTGATGCTAGTCCCTTGCCTCAAATATGCTCTGATATTTATAAATCTTTTTCACTTAGCATTTCAAAAGGCTTTTCTGTCTATGATCTCATCCAATTGGATATATCATGATCCTCATAGCAACCCAGGGAGTTTTTGTTATTATTATTATTTAAATGATTATTCCCTGTTACATTGGAGGAACTGAGGCCCAGAGAGGTTGAATGACTTGTTCAAAGTCACATCAGTAGTTACAGATACAGCTGGAATGAGGATAAGGACTTTATGACTCCTCTCTCTGTGCTTCTTCACTGCCCCACACCTGATCTCTTTCATCATTAAAAACCATCTAGGGATCTTTCTAGAAGTCTGGCCCAAACTCAGCCTCTCTGGTTGTTTTTGCTTGCTTAATACATTCATCCCTGTTGAGTTATACTTAAAAAACAAAACACATTTGACATTGAGTAGATTCTAACTCATGACAACCTTATGCAAATCAGAGTAGAACTGTACTCCATAGGGTTTCAAATGGCTAATAGTTTGGAAGTAGATCACCAGCCCTTTCATCAAAGGTACTTAGGGGTATGAGAACTTCTAACATTTTGTATAAACAGCTGAATGTATTAACTAGGGACTTCTATTGGGTTGTTGTTGTTATTAGGTGTCGTCGAGTTGGTACGGACTCATAGTGACCTTATACACAACAGAACTAAACACTACCATG
>NW_006408527.1:4618877-4620708 GCF_000296735.1 Chrysochloris asiatica | reverse complement strand
ACTTTAAAAAAGGTCTTGTGCAGCAGATTTGCCTAAGGCAATATGTCATTTGATTTCTTGGCTGCTGCTTCCATGAGAGTTGATAGTTGATCCAAGAAGAATGAAGTCCTTGACAACTTTTAAAGAGGTCTTGTAATGGTATTTAAATATTCCTTTGTGATACCATCTTCTTTCCACCACATATAGCTCATGTGATTTTAATGGGACTGACTTTCTTCTTTGGCTCTTTGGGTGAACACGTGATGAAGACTGGCCAAAGCGATCCATTCCCAGGTTGTAGTGATTGATTCAGATAAGAACACATGTCTAAAGTCAAACCAATGAGATGCAATCCCTGGTCCTTTGCTGGAACTATCTGGGACAAGACACCTTTTATATCTGTAGAATATAAGCATGGAATTTCTGGGGCAATCACTTGGAGATGCTTGTCTGTGAATGAAGCTGAAACACTGAGAAGAAAGCAAAGCTAAGAGAGGGTTCATAAGAACCAAGTACTAAAGACATTGCTCAAGTCACTGGGTGTTCCTGTGCCTAGAGCTAATTTGAGCTGGTTGCCAAGCCAGTTGGGTTTCTTATATCTTTGTCAAAAAACAAAGCCTTGAACTTACCTGCTTTCCTTTGTAGACCCTCCTTTATGCCTTACTACTACATCCCCTTCGACTATCCACTTGTCTGTTGCCCTGGATTAAAACTCTGTCAGCATAATACGATGTGGTCATTCTCCTCTGCTACTATGAGCTCATTGAGGGCAATTCTCTCTTTTTTTTCTCTTAGTTGTACAGTGGAAAGAGGACTTGGTATTGGAATCAGAGCACTTGGTAAGATCCTGTCTCTGTCAAAACCTGAAAGGTCTTAGCTGGACACCTTAATTTTCTTGAAACTTATTTCTTAAATCTGTAAAACAAGTCTTAACACAAAACCAAACAAAAACCTACTCTTCAAGTTTATTGTAAGTATCAAATGAGGTGATACATATCAAAGTCTTTGCAAACTCTAAGATACCATTCCAGTGGAAGAGATTACTTAGAACAGTAAATGGCATAGACTAAGTACCATTAAAATGTTAAACGTTAAATTAAAAAATAAAAAGTCTCTGTCTTGAGTATTGTGCTCTTTTAAGATCTATCTTTGTGTTAAGTGCCATTGAGTCAGTTCCAATTCATAGTAACCCTGTCTAGGGTTCCTGAGAGCAGCTGGTGAGTTTCAACTGAAGACAACCTTGTGGTTAGCAGTCCAGTGTCTATCCTACAGTGATCAAATTGACAACAGCAATTCCGATGATTAGATTTGAATATTAGAGGGCAGCAAGCTTATGTTATTGGAGGGGGAACAACCCAGAAAAAAAGGGTGAGAATGGTTACACAACTTGAAGTGAGTACTCAAAGGTACTCAGTCATACACGTAAAAACTGTTGAATTGGGTATGTCTCAATGAAATCAACATCAATTATAAAAATAAATCGATAAATGTAAAATGGTAACCAAAACTTTTGGGTGTTTCTATCCACTGCTTTAATTATTTGCTTTTGAGTAGTGAAAAATACGTTGATGGCAAGTTGTTGTTATTACTGTTGTTAGGTGCCATCAAGTTGGTACCAACCCATAGTGACCTTAGGCACAGCAGAATGAAACACTGTCCGATCCTGGTCCAGTCACACTACTGTTGCCGTGCTTGAGTCTATCGATGCTGCCACTTGCCCAATCCATTTCGCTGGGGGTCTTCCTCTTTTTCTTTGACCTTACCAAATATGATACACTTCTCCAGCAACTGCTCCCTCCTGACAATCTGTCCTAAGTATGAGAGACAACATTGGGCCATCTTGATCTCCAAG
>NW_006408527.1:4605813-4615922 GCF_000296735.1 Chrysochloris asiatica | reverse complement strand
CTTTCAGAATCACAGCAACTCACAAGCCACCACAGTATGACAAACTGACAGACAAGGTTGGGAATAGATTATTTGGATGCTCCAGTAATTTCTTTGCAAACTTGTTACAGGAGTTCCTTATCTGTTTAGCATCCAGCCACCAGGTAAATAAAAATACAACCTCAGCATGAAGTTAAAAGACATAAAACATACCTTTAATTTTCAACGAGACCACACACAAGGGGTTTTAAGCACCCTCCCTGAGTAGGAGCAGATGTTGGAGAAAACTAAAGTCAGGGAATAGTAGCATCTTACGTTCACAACTGTTTGCCTCAACCTTCCACTTTCAACCACTTACCAATCATTCCTGTCATGAAGAAAATTCAAACATGAAGCAGCTAGTCCCAGGTTTACCCTATGGAAGATATACTTCTACTTCTATAGCTTTTTTACAGGTCTTCTCTGGCAGCAACAAAAAATGTGTACATGTGCATCTGGTGGTGTGTGTGTGTGTGTGGCCTTAATTCCCTGTTGGTTCTGGCTGAGAAAGAACTCATGAGTTAGAAACTGAGGTCACTTTCGTTCAAAGGCAAGACCCTGTTAGGTTTGCCCTTTGCAGATTCCTGTTTACTCACCCGTCCACCCAGTGAACTTCACTGAGAGAATTTGAAAATGCCCCGAGGAAATAATTGTTAAGTAATTTTTAGTGGATCAGAAGAAATGAATCACTAAACATGGCATCATGGTCATGAACTTCCTTTTTGGTTTTTCCTAATTTTTGAACACTTATCTATGCCAGACCCCATAATGAGTACGTAATGTGCATTATATCATATAATTCTCTATTTCTCGGAAGCAGAGTCTACTTATGTGTGATTGTTGTTGTTAGCTGTCATTGGGTTGACCCCAAATTGATTCATGAGGCCCCCATGTACAGTAGAATAAAACCTTGTCTGGTCCTGCACCATCATGGAGTAATTTTCTGAAGTAGATCACCAGGTCTTTGTTCCTAGTTCATCTCAATATGAAACTTAACTAAACCTTGTTCAGCATCATAACAACACCCAAGCCTCCATTGACAGAAGGGTGTTGGCTGTGATTGAGGTCCATGTGCCTGGATTTGAACCCTGGTCTCCCCCATGGAAGGAGTGAACCACTACTGTCTCCACTTCCCTGTTATGAAAACTAAACCAGAATGGTTGCCCCTCGAGTCATTTCCAACTCGTAGCACTGCATAGGACAGAGTTGAATGGCCTCACAGACCTACCTTCCAAGTCTACAACTTTCCACATGCAAACTGTCACTTCTTTCTCTTGTGGTGAATTTAAACTGTCTTTTGATTAACAGCTGAGTGCTTAACCACTATGCAACCATGCTCTTTCCCCATTTTACAGAGCTTTAACTCACAGAGTGTCTCTTTGCTAGTAAGTTACAAAAGCACGTCTTAAACGCAAGTTTGATTTCTTGATTGCTGTTTCCATGGGCAATGATTGTAGATCCAAGTAAAATGAATCCTTGACAATGTCGGTCTTTCTTCCATTTATCATGATGCTGTTTACTGATCCATTTGTTTTCTTTACATTGAGATGAAACCATACTTAAAGCTGTAGTCTTTGAATTTCAGTAGTAAGTGCTTCAAGTCCTCTTTGCATTTAGCAAGCAAGGTTTTGTCATCTATATATTTATGCTTGTTAATTAATCTCCTAGGATCCTAATGCCATTTTCTTCTTCAAATACTTCAGCTTCTTGTATCATTTACTCAACATACAGATTGAACAAAATACGGTGAAAGGATGCAACCCTGACACACACCTTTCCTGATTTAAACCTTTGTTCTGTTTGAATAACTGCTTTCTAATCTATGTACAGGTTCCTCATGAACACAATGAAATGTTCTGGAATTTCCATTCTGCTCATTGTTTTGCAAAGTTTATTATGATCCACACAATCATATGCTTTTACATAACAAAAACATCTGATGTTCTCTACTTTCAGCTAAGATCCATCTGACATCTGCAGTGTTATCCCTTGTTCCATGTCCTCTTCTGAATCTCGTTCCTGGTTTCTGGAAGCACTTTAATGAGGGCACTCCTATAAACATTTTTAAAATACCTTAATCATAATTTTAATTATTTGTTATATTAACAGTATCGATGAACAATTTCCACATTCTGTGGGATCACTTTCCCTTAAAATGGATACAAATATGAATCTCTTTCAACCAGTTTGCCACTTGGTTCTTTTCCCAATGTGTTGGCATTGCATCTGTTTATTGAAACATCTCAGTTGGTAGCCCATCAATTCTTGGAGCCTCATTTTTCACCAGTGCCTTCAGTGCAGTTTACAATTCTTCCCTCAACACCATCAGTTCTTGATCACATGTAACCTTCTGAAATAGTTGGATTGTTGCCCGTTTTTTTGCCCCCTTGTTTGTTGTTCTTCCTTTTTCTTTCCTTTTTTTTTGTTTCTTGTTCCTTTTTTCATTTTTTTGTTTTGCTTTTTGCAGTTCAGGTTTTGATTTTTTTTTTTTTTTTTTTTTTTCAGCTTAAGAAGTGCATAGTATGTTTTTCCCTTTTGTTTCTTTTAACTTCAGCTCTTTACACTTTTCATTATACTTTATCTTGTCTTCCAGAGTCACTCTTTGGAATCTTATTTGCAGCTCTTTTATTTCATAATTTTTTCCATTGTCTTTAGCTACTCTATGTACAAGAGCAAGATTCAGAGTCTCTTCTGACATCAATTTGGGATTTTCTTTTTTTCTCCTATCTTTTTAATAACCTTTGCTTTCTTCCTGTATGATGTCTTTGATGTGATTCCACCATTTGTATGGTCTTTGGTCATTGGTGTGTTCAAAGCATCAAATATGTTCTTGAGATGAGCTCTAAATTCAGATGGGAACAAGTGAAGATCATACATTCACTCTGCTGGACTTTGTTTTCATATACTTCAGTTTCAACTTTAACTTTTATCAGAACAACTGATGATCTGTTCAGCAATTGGCCCCAGCTTTGTTTTGCTTGATATGGTGCTTCTTTATTGTCTCTTTCCACAGATAGAGTGTATTTGACTCCTATGTATTCCATCTGGTGAGGTCCATATGTATAGTTGCTGCTTACGATGCTGAAAACAAAAAAGATATTTACAATGAATAATTCGTTGTTGTTGTAAAATTCTATCATGGCATTGTTTCTATCAAGAACAGTTAATACAATTATTATTCAAATTTACACACCAATCACTAATGACAAAATGAATAAATTAAAGATTGTTCCCAACTTCTGCAGTTTGAAATTGATCAAACATGCAATTAAGATGCATTGATAATGACTGGTGATTGGAATGTGAAAGCTGGAAACAAAGGAGAGTCAGTAATTGAAAAATATGACCTTCAAGATGTATAACCACAAACTCATCAAAATCTCACACTGAGTACTATTTTTCTCTGCATTTCTAGCATTGAGAACCATAGGAGGGGAGAAGAAGGGGGAGGAGAGAAAGTGGAAAAAGAAGAAGGAGAAGAACTATGTAATAATAAAGTGGGTGAATGAATGGATGGACAAGGAGATAGGAATGTACCCGAGGGTTTCGGAGAGAGAGAAAGCTGAAATACCAGAAGAAGTAAGCATTACAATAAAAGAGAGTCACTGATCATCCCATATTGTATGTAAATATTAACTTCTTATACCAAGCACTGTTTACACCACCCTGTGACTGATGAATGATAAACTCGATAACAATTATTCTCAGAGGGGAGAGATGTCTCTAGGTTGGTCTCTGCTGCCTTATCTATCTGCTTGGTGGACAACATCTGTGAATTGTGACTCTGTTTCACTCCTCCTCCTCTATCTCCAGCGTCTGTGTACAGGAGCACAAGGGTTCCTTGCTTCCAGGGTGTGGACTGCACGCCCTTTGTAGGAAGATGCTGAGTCAGTTCTGGTTTATAATGATTGATGACCACTTCTGGATTGCCCCCAGCTGGAGTGTGGCCTTGAGCTTCCTCAATTTCCATTTAATGAGCTTCCCTCTTTCTTCAGTGTCTCCTTGGGAAATCATGCTCATGTTGCTTCCAAGAAGTGTTTTGCCCATTCCCATCCTTTTGGAAGCTGCCTTTATGGAATGTGAAGGCCAAGGTCTGAGAGGAAGTACTTCTCCTTCTGCCTCCCTCCTCTGACACTCCTATTCCCTCCCACTTCCTCCTCCCCTAACTCAAGTGAAGGTCACTTCTGGTTGCCTTGGCTGTAGCTTTCCTGGGACAGGCTTCTGTATCACTTCTTGTATTTTATAGGCCTTAGTGAACATCTTTCTCACTCCCCACCCTCTTGGACTATCTCTGTCTCTGATTATTCTACACCCATAACTCGGGGACAGCCTAGGAGATGGTTCTCACATACCCATGGAGTACAGCAAGTCTCTTTGCCCTCTCCCACATAAGGAGCAAGCAGGAACAAATAATTTGGTTGTCTATTTCTCCACATTTTCTGGAAAATGGTCATGTTGCCAGATCTGAAGTTTGTCTTACTGTGATGTTGCCCTTTTCTTAAGATAATTATCCCAATTCTTCCTTATTATTGTTGTTAAAAAGGAGCTCCGGTAGCATAGTAGTTATGAATTGGGCTGCTAATCTCATTGTCAGCAGTTCAAAATGACCAGCTGTTCCGTGGGAGTAAGATGAGGCTTTCTGATCCCATAAAGATTTACAGTCTCGGAAACCCTGTATAGGGTCGCTGTGAGTCAGAACTGACTCCACAGCACATAACAACAATGTTGTTAAGCGCTGTTGAGTCAGGATTTACTCTCTAGGGTTTCTGAGGAGCAGCGGGTGGGTTTGAGTTTCTGATCTTGTGGTTCACAGTCCAGTGCTGGCCCTACATCCTATAGTGACATACTAGGAGTCCAGCTGTCCCTTCTTGTTATTAAGTGCTGTTGAGTTGATTCTGACCAATAGCGACCTTGTTTAGGGCTTCCAAGGAGCAGCTGGTGAGCTTGAACCACCCTCAAATTTACTTTCTAGCTCACTGTCTTTTTTCTCTCTCTTTTTCCTTTTGCAAGGAGTGGGTTACCTCTCTGATGTTACTGATAACTTTATTTGTTGTTTTTGTTAAAATTCTGTCTAGTGGGTTCTAACTCGTAGCAACCCTGTATAGAGTTTCTGGTGAGTGCCTGGTGGGTTTGAACCTTGTGGTTAGCATTCCAATGTTTATCTTACAGCACCACACTAGGACTCAGATAACCTGATAGGCCTGTCTATTACTTGACTGAAAGCTGAGCCACTGGGGTTGAGTTTGATTCCAGACTTGAAGGGATTCAACCAATCTCAATCATACCATTAAGCTTGGTCTTTTTATGATTGTGAGTTTTGTTCCAGTTTTTCTCCTGGATCCCCTAGTATCCCTTATAGAGTTGTTGGCAGTTGTAGATAGGCACTATCTAGTTTTTCTGTTCGCAGAGCTGTGGATGATATGATTTAAGTGGTTCGTTTGTCTTTGGACAAATTGTTGCCATGCGTCTTTGATTTTCTTTACTTTTCTTTGCTCTAGACAGGGAGCAACCAATAGCTACATGTTAGATGGCTGCTCAAAAGTTTTTATGGCCCATTCACTACTTACCAAAGTAGGATGGAAAACATTCTCTTTGGGGACTGTGCTATGCCAGTTGATCTTGGAGTCCCCCAAGACTGCGGTCTTGAGCCCCTATACTCAGTGACTCGTTCCTTAAAGGTATTTGGTTATGACTAAAAAGTCATTGTAACTTTGCCCCTGTATGTTCTGTCAAACATATAATATTCATGAGTATAGACCCATTTGTCTTCCCTCTTCTCTTCAATTTATATGCCTTTTGATGTATTCATTTATAGATGATTGTGTATGCAATAGTATGTATTTTTGTTGTCTTTAACTCTTGGGCTCCTTCCTGTGTGTTCCTTTACCTTGATCATTTTGTGTTGACTTCTCCCTTATTGTATACCATCTTTCCCTTCATCCAAATTAATATGTGTCTATCCTCTAGTAGTTAGTGTTTAACTTCCCTTCTTTTGCCACCATCTTGATTTAGTATTTGTATAATGTGAGAGTTAGGGATCCTGTTTTATTTTTCTGCAAATGAGTATTTCTTTCATAAAGGAAAACATCTTTTATATGAAATTCTTCTGTTTCTGGGTTCAGCCCCAAGTTTCATTTGAAGCAGGTATAGTTTTCTTGTTAGACCCCCTTCCTATTCTGGACACTTGGATTCTACACTCAATGATCCAGACACTGGACCACAATCTCCATGTGCTCTGTGGTTAGTCTCCCAGACTCTTAATCAAACCATTTGTCACGTGACTCATGGCAACCCCCTTGTGTGTCAGAGTAGAACTGTGCTCCATAGAGTTTTTCAGTGGTTGGTTTTGAGGGAAGTAAGTACATCACCAGCTCTGTCTTTGAAGGCACTAGGTAGACGCTAACCATCAACCTTTCAGTGAGCAGTGAAGTACACGAACTGTTGTTCCACACAGATTTTTCAGATTCCTGTGTAGAGAAGAATTTGTTGAACACTACTGAGAAGCAGATTCAGGCCCAGTTCCATGGATTCTGTTGGCACAGATCTGCTGCAGAGCACAAGACTCTGCATTTTGAATAACCTCCTAGGTCATTTTGACTGCAGGTCATTAGAGAACACTTCCTGATAAACACTAGGTGAAGTGGTCTCCAGAGCTGAACTTGTCTGGTTTATTGCATAGAAGCCACTCCTGCAACCACCAGGATGGAACCCATCAGAAGGCAAAAGTCTTTTCTGTATAGGAAAAGAGCATTAGGCTTTCCATTTGGATATTTTCTTTATAGGGGAAAACCAGTGTCCATGATGAACCTTATGTCTAATAAGCAGTCCTTATCTTTTTCATAGATTAAGACGCTTTAGTCTGAAGGCTTTAAGAATCCTATTAATATTCAAATTCTCCCAGAATACTTTATCAGCTAACAGTAACCAAATAGCTTTAATAGAAGCCAAGAGAAGGGTGTTATTGAGAAGAACAGTATCTATTCAGAGGAAGGGAATACTAATAGAATGCTTGTCCTCCCTGTGGAAACCTGGGTTTGATGTCCAACCAAAGCACCACATGTGTAGCCTCCACCACCCATCTATTAGCAGAGACTTGCATACTGCTATGGAACTGAATAGATTTCAACTAAGCTTCCAGACTAAATCAGGCTAGCAAGAGAGACCTGGCAATCCAGTATTACAAATGAGCCAATTTAAACCCGGTGAATCTCATTGGTTCTATGGGAGTGGCACAGGACCAGGCAACGTTTTGTTCCACTGTGTATGGGGGTCACCATGAGTCAGGGACCAAGTCAAGCTGTGCAGAATTCTGTGCAGTGCCCTGGGGAGACATAGAATCCTTGTCACAAAGTGGCCGCCATGAGTGGGGACAAGTGATGTGAGAACAAAAGGGTCAGGCCAGTCAAGGACTGAAGGGAGTGCTGAGTCTAGAGGTAGATAGTGTCAGGTTTCCAAATTAGAGCCTTTTAAAATCCCGCCTTTACTGTGTGATCCAGGGCTAGGAGAACAGCACAATTACTGCTGGATTTCCTGAATGGTCCTCACTCCTCTGCTCCACCTGCCCATTTCAAGCGTCCAGCCTACATGTAATCTCCCCTGGGCATGTCCTCTTCCCTGGTACTTCCATCCATCCCCGAACCCCACTACACACACCCACACAGGCTCTCACACTCTGCACTTTGTGTATTTAGCTGAGTCCCTTTGCTGATTTGAATGGCTTGTGTTTGCGTGTTGCTTTGAAAGGCCCTTAGGTGGTTCACTCTCTCTCTCTCTCTGTGTGTGTGTGTGTGTATTTTGTTTCTCTAACCAGGCAGTAAAGTCCTTGAGGGCTTCTATTTCTTCTCTTTTGTTTCTCCCCACAGTGCTCAGTATAATACTCAGTAAAGATTCTTTCTTGAAATTTGATTGCTTGTCTGCTGACCCATTGACACTCTTTTTCTGTCTAGCAGGCCATTTTCCCAATGGCAGGTGAATCCATAGATTTTCTAGAAGGGAGGGAGAAAAGCCAAAGCTGTATGCCCTTCCAGTTCCCTCTAAAATATACCATTGTGAATCAGCCACTGGACACAGAGTTGCTGGCCAGGGGACACTCCCTACGATACAGTGACGTTCATTGAGTAGAAGTCTTCACCTTTGTTTCCTAAGCACAGCCAACCATCTACTCATTTGAAGTGTGCCCTGCTGGTTTCAACATGGGCTTAGAAGTCAGGCAGGTGTGAATTGCATTCCCACCTCTACCTGTTTCCAGTATCTTACTTTCTACACATTTCGTAATCTATGTGAGCCTCAGTTTTCTCAACTGGAATATGAGGACCAAAATCAAGTAAATCTGTCATCATTTGTTAGGGATGTGATGAAACGAAATGCTTTCAGTGACTAGCACAGCATGGACACTTTAAAATACCAGCTGGTGAAGGAACTCTAGAAGGGGTTTCTGCTTTTTGAGAAACCCAAGACACTGAGCTGCTGTCTACCTGGTAATGCCAGTTAAGACTCTTGGTGTGGTGTTGCTGTAGTATCAGCACTGGACTACTAACCACATGGTCAGCGGTTCAAACCCTCCATCTGCTCCTCAAAAACTATGCAGGATCACTACGAGCTGAAACTGACTGGATGGTACTTAATAGCAACAAAAACAATGCCCCTTAGGTCCATGAGTGAGATGAATAATTTTTCTGTGGATTAATGCATCAAGACAGTAAAGCCATTTGAACTGCAAGGGCGGTAGTTCAAGCTCACCAGCTGCTCCTCGGAAACACTATACAGGGTTGCTATGGGTTGAACCAACTCGACGGCACTTAATAACAACAACAACGTTAGCCAAAAGGATCCTGGTATGGCTCTGTAAGCACTGGACTGCTAACCTAAGTGGTTCAAACCCACCATTCTCTCCTCAGAAACCCCATGTTGTTGTTAAGTACCGTGGAGTCCATTCCGACACATAGTGACCCTGCACAGGGTTTCTGAGGTTGTAAATCTGTATGGGAGCAGAAAGCCTCATCTTTCTCCCAAGGAACCACTGGTAGTTTCAATTCATAATCACTATGCTACCAGAGCTCCTTAGGGTACCATAGCAAGTCTGTTCTGACTCATAGCAACCCTATGCACAACAGAACAAAAACCCACACAGGGTCACTGTGAGTCAGAAAAGACTCAATGGTACTTACGAACAGGAACATGAGTTCCTGGATGGGATAAATGGCTAATGTACTGGTGCACAAGATGAAAAGTTGGTGGTTCAAAATCACCAGAGGTGCCTTGAAAACAAGGCCTGGCCACCTGCTTCTGAAAGTTCACAGTCTTGAAAACACTAGGAAGCACAATTCTACTCTGCACACCTGTATTCACAATGAGTCAGAGTTGACTTGATGACAAATAATGACGACAACAACAACTTAGTTAGTGGTTCGAACTCATCCACTGGTACCATGAAAGAAAGGTCTGGCAATCTGCTTCTGATCAGATTACTATGTCCAAGAAAGCCCTAAGGACCCTGCATCATGGGCTTTTGTTTTGCATAATGCCTCTTAGGTTGCTTTCTTTTGCCTCTGTTGGGGCCCAGGAAGGCATGATTCTCAGAAAAGCAGTAGTGAATGTGTCTTGTCCCTCCCTGTCCATTTCCCCTGAGTAGCCCATTCCTCTTGTAGAAACTCAACCTGCAAGCGCCTGAGAACCGGGACTCTCCCCTGCCTTCCCTATGGCCAGTTAGTCCAGTGGAGGCCTTCCTGGCTCGGGGCCACCCAGGAGACACTCTGTCCTCTGCTCTGTGCCACTGAGCCAAGCTGGAACTGTTGAACTCCTAGACTTGGCATTAGCTTAAATTGAAAATTCCCAATCAAGATAGTACAAAGAGATTCTCTCTTTAATATAAACCTCCAAATGCAAATACTTAAGCGGTCGTACTCTCCTCTTATCTCCATGCTTTTCTTTCCTGTCTGAAGCAAACTCCTTTTGTGAGACCTCGGGGTTCTAGTAAAGAAGCCTCTTTCAATTGTACATTATGCATTTGTACAAAGGGACTCCATAGTGGCTTGGTAACTGACCTTAAAACAGATTTTATACATACTTCAAACAGGATTTTCTGTAAGATT
>NW_006408527.1:4602793-4603828 GCF_000296735.1 Chrysochloris asiatica | reverse complement strand
TACATTTCCAACCCTTACAGTCAGTCCTGATGGCAGGTATTCAGTGTTGTACCACAGGAGTCTTATCCCCATTTCCTTTCATCAGCGTAGTCCCAACAGATTGGAAATCATTCAGTGGAGGTTCTGCCTACCCCTGTCCCATCTGGAACTAGCCTCCCTCTTGAAACTTGTAAGCCAGTCACTTCTTGCCTTTATGCTTAGTCCCCTCACCGCACCCCCCCCCACATGCCCCATTTTGGGTCTGAGCTGTTTCCAGCTCCCCTCAAGGTATTCCAGTTAGTTAGAGGCTGAAGATGGGCTTGTATGTTCTCTGTTGTGATGTTTCTTGCTATTCCCCGCTCTCCCCCCCACCCCCCACAAGTGTCTATTTCACAATGGTAGGCAAGGGAAACCAAGATTCAAAGGACAGCCAAGCATCTAACATTATTCACCTTTTTTCCCTTTTCAGGCCATGCCTCTATCCCTGTATCATGAAGCCCTGTTATTCCAAGGTTGTGCATACATCATTTACCGCTGTCCCATCTAGCCCATGCAAACCTGCCCAACTGTTCTCCCATCCACCTTGTTCTTCTTTTTCCCTCCCCCTTCTTGTTTATTGCTGCCCTTTCCCCCTCCCCCCCCCAGCACCCAGGCTCTCATATGTCTATTCCCTACCCTATGCTCTTTCTTCCCCTCTCTCTCTCCCTCCCCTCCTCTCATCCCATACATCCCAGTGTTCAACAATTATATATATAGATTTTTCCCCCTTTTTGGGTGGGTTCTTTTTCTCAGTCCTGTACAATAATGGTCCTATGCAGTATTTCTCCTTTTGTGACTGACTAATTTCACTCAGGTTCATCCATCCTGGCCTTTAAAAAAAAATTTTTTTTTAATGTTTTATTGTGAGTTATGTGATAGTTTACATGGGAGAACATTCGTTTTACATTCATTCTTTCATATATTGTTTCATTGCCTGGTCTTTTTTTTAAACTTTTAATTTTGTTGTACATTTTCTCCCACTCAATCCAGTATCTTATCATTTGATCCCTTTCAGAG
>NW_006408527.1:4587116-4602693 GCF_000296735.1 Chrysochloris asiatica | reverse complement strand
TTTTATGCAGTATTTTTCCTTTTGTGACTAATTTCACTTAGCATAATGTCCTCAAGGTTCATCCATTGTTGTTCTTCAAGATAGCATAGTATTCTATTGTGTGCATGTACCACAGTTTGTTTTTCCATTCTTCAATTGATGGGCATTTTGGTTGTCTCCATTTTTTTTTTTTTTTTCTATTGTAAATAGTGCTGCTATGAACATTGGTGGGCATATATCTACTGGTGTTATGGCTCATATTTCTTGTGGGTAAATACCAAGTAGAGGAATTGCTGAGTCATAAGGTATTTCTATTTCCAACCTTCTGAGGAAGTGCCATATTGCTTTCTAGCATGGTTGGACCATTTTGCAGTCTCACCAACAATATAGGAGGGTCCTAGTGTTTCTGCATTTTCGCCAGCATTTGTTGTCCTCTGCTTTTTTTTTTTTTTTATCTTTGCTGTTATTGTTGGTGTGAGGTGATATCTCATTGTTTTGATATGCATTTCTCTGATGGTTAGTGATAGGGAATATTTCTTCATGTGTTTGTTGGCTGCCCAGATGAGATTCCATCTTTTTAAAAACTTCTGCTGCTGTGTATGTAGCCAGGTTTTCAAGAATATACTTCCTTTTAGTTGAAATCATCACAGTCTCCCCAAAAAGTGGCCCTGCCTCCAAAGTACCTTCCAGCAGCTCAAATTAAATTACTCTGTATTAATGATGAAAAAGATACAGGGGGCAAAATGGCCATTTGGAAATGGTATTTGACTAGTAGAGTTGTTAGCCTTAGAGGTGGTTATTAGTTTGGGATGTTGTTGTTAAGTGCCATTGAGTCAGTTTTGACTCTTAACACTCTGCTTCTGAAGAGTGACTGGTGGGGTTGAACTGGCAACATTTCAGTTAACAGTGCAGTGCTTATCTTCCAGGGCCACACAAGGACTCTGGGAGGTAGCTGGGAAGAAATTTCATCAGAGGTGTGAGGAAGTAAGCTTATCAGATTTAAGCCTTTATCAGAAAGAAGTTTCCACAAACTGGAGACGATGACCTTGGGGATGGAGAGCTTTCCTGAAGGGGTGGGAAAGCTCAAGGACAAGTGGTACAGAGGGGACTTGGCATCTGGAGGGAACTGGCTTTCACTTTTCCTTGGGTTATTGAGAGGTAATATTTCCTGAGCGAATTCTGGTCCAATCAAAGCTCTGACCTAGAGACTGAGCAAGGACATTAGGATATGCCAATAAGGGCAATAAGAAACAAATCCAAATTCTACAGCCTAGCGTTGAAGCATAGATGAAGTTAGGTGCCTCGCAACTGCTCTTTAGCTCTCTCTTCTTGTCTTCCCTCAGTCCATTCAGGTCAATGAGGAAGAAAGTTCTGGTGATCTGCTTCCAAAAATTAGCCAATGATAACCCTATAGATCACAGCAGACTGTTGTTAAGTACAGTGCTAGAAGAGGAGCCCCCTAGTTGGAGTACACTACATGATCACCACAACAATGAACTCAAGTTTGTTGACTCAAATCATGAAGATGGTGCAAAACCATACAAATGCTGGTGGTACAGCTCCAAACAACATAGTAATATGTAAGCAACTACAGTATGACAAACTGACAGAGAGGTGGTGGAAATGGCAGGATAGCTAAAGAAAAACTCTCATTCAGAAAAGAGAAAAATAGGGAGCAACATCAAGAGGTTCTGGTCTGCAGAACAGATGTCAAAAAGATCCCATCCTGACTCCGGAATGGACTTCTGATTAATATGGCAGCTCTGCTCCTGCCATGGTCCCTCAGATCCCAATAGAGAAAGGTGTTAGGAATACACTTTCAAGGGGCTTCACAAATATAGCAGTCCACTTCCTATTGGTAAGAGTCTGGGGTCTGGGGGTTGTCCAGTGGGTCAAACAGTTAATAATATAGTTCTTTTGAAAACTGGGTTGACTTGGAGTCTGTTTCTGCCATCACTCCATAGGCCAAAGATCTTGTCTAGACACAGTCCTTGAGTCTGAGAATTCCTGCTCCCCATCTGGCCCCTGGGTTCTGTCCATCACCCTGGCCCTCAGTTCAATTGCCTCTGCCTTAAGGCAATTTGAAACAATAGCTTGGTGGGGAGATACCAACCAATATCTGATTTTTCCCAGCCACCATCGTCACAATAAGCCTGAGTGTCTCCTTTGTCTACTAGAGAATGCTTAACAGGAGGTGCTGGGAGAAGCCTGAGGATCAGGATTATATTTGCCTCAATCTTATCTCCTGCTCAATCCCTTCTGCCTCTTTGCCTTTGCTCCCACTGACTTTATCTCAGAGTAGAGCATTCTGCTTTTTCAACCCTAAAAGGCTTCAGGTTATTGGACTCTTAGCCAATCAATTCAGATCTCAGAGTAGAGACAGACAACAGAAAGCATCTCTCTTAGCAAAGCTGTCTTTTTCTTCCCCTCTGTTTCAGAAAAGTCACCTTTAGTCTAAGTTTATCTCATTCATGTATAAGCTGACCAAAAGTCACAAGAAATGAAATAGGTGCCAAAATTCTGAATGTCTCCAGCATTTCCCGTGCCTCTTTGAATGCATGACTGGTATCCTGAGGTTCAGTAGGTGGTGATTTCACTGAAGATTTTACTACCATATAACAAGGGTCACCTATATTGCAAGTCCTAACTGCTCTCTACCTTAACCTTCTCCAGTCCATCTAATTGTAGGGTCTGTTTCTTGCAGTACCTCAGCCCTATTATAAATCCTTTATCATATGGATGATTTGGGCCATGTGGAGGAAGCTGGATTCCTTGAACAATTCCAATTTTGTTTTGTTTTGTTAGGATGGACAAGCAGTAAAGGAAATGGATACAAGGTGATTATCCCAGCAGTAGTCTGTACAATTTTAGTCAGCATTCAAGAATTTATTGCGCATGTACTGTATTCCAGGTACTAGGAATACAGGTTTCTGGTCATCAGAACCTCAGAATGTTGGTCATTTGTGTGCTGATCTGGTCTATTTTCACTTCTACAAACAAGGCATGCTTTAGAAGGTTTCTCCAAGATTTACTTTTTCAACTGGAGTCAGAAGATAATTGTTCTAACTCAAATCGTACTTAACTTATATGTTAACTGAAAGTGGAATCTTCTGAGCATTCCAAATATCTGCTTAGGAATATCATGTGATAAAAAGGGACCATAACAATACACTACTCTTCTTCATTAAATAAATGACAAAAGGACTGTTCTAAGGTCATATTAGTTTGGACTGTGTCAAGAGAATGAACATTGGCTTCCTAAGCTGAGAGAAAATCAGTACCAGAGTTCAGGCAGTATTAAGACCTAACAGGACTGTTTGATCCAACTAACAGATACTCCACGGCACACAACAACAACAACAACAACAACAGATACTTAAATGGTCCCTCTTTCTAATTTCTTTCAACACAGATCTGTTTTATCTTATGACAGTCCTTGGCACTTTGAATATTCTCCAACACCATAACTCAAATGCCTCAATTCTTCTACTGTCTTCCTTATTCACTCTCCAACTTTAGCATGCATATGGGGTTATTGAAAATACCATGGCTTGGGTCAGGCACACCTTAGTCCTCAAGCTGACATCTTTGCTCTTCAACACTTTAAAGAGGTCTTGTGCATGGATTTGCCCAATGCAATCATTTGACTTCTTGATTGCTGCATTCATGAGTATTGGTGGTTGATCAAAATATATATATATATATATATAGTCATTGACAACTTCAATCTTTTCTCCATCTTGTGTTATTTGTTGGTCTACTGGTAAAGATTTTTGTTTTCTTTACATTGAGGTGCTACTCATACTGAAGGCTATGGTTTTGGATCTTCATCAGTATTTTAAATCCTCTTCACTTTCAGCAACCAAGATTGTATCACCCACATATCACAGTTTGTTAATGAGTCTTCCTCCAATCTTGATGCCACGTTCTTCTTCATATAATCCAACTTCTAGGATTATGTGCTCAGCATACAGATTGAATAAGTATGATGAAAGTATACAGCCCTGCCACACCTTTCTGATTTTAAACCATTCAGTATCTCCTCATTCTGTTTGAATAACTGTCTCTTAGTCTATGTACAGGTTCCCAATGAGCAAAATTAAGTGTTCTGGAATGCTCATTTTCTGCAATGTTGTCTGTAGCTTATCATGATCCACATAATAGAAAGCCTTTGCATAGTCAATAAAGCACAGGTAAACATCTTTCTTGTATTCTCTGCTTTCAGCCATGATCCATCTGACATTAGCAATGATTTCCCGCATTCCACGTCCTCGTCTGATTCTGGCTTGAACCTCTGGCAGTTCTCTGTCATTGTACTGTTGCAGTCATTTTTGGAATACCTTTAGTAAAATTTACTTGCACATGATATTATGATATTGTCTAATGATTTCTGCATTCCATTGAGTCACGTCTCTTTGGGATGCGAACAAATATGGATCTTGTCCAATCTGTTTGCCTGGTACCTCTCTTCCAAATATCTTAGCACGTGACTGAGTGTCTCCAGTGCTGCATCAGTTTGTTATAATATTCAATTTGTATGCTATCAGTTTCCAGTGCCTTGTTCTTTGCCAATGCCTTCAATGTACCTTGGACGACTTCTTTCAGTATTATTGGTTCTTGATCATATACTACCTCTTGAAATGGTTACACATTGACCATTTCTTTTTGATGCAGTTACTGTATATATTTCTTCCCTCTTCTTTTAATGCTTTTGACATCAATCAATAATTTGTCCAGAGTATCCTTCATTATTTCAAGTCAAGGCTTGAATTTTTTCTTCTGTTCCCTCAGCTTGACAAATGCTGAGTTTGTTTTTCCCTTTTGGTTATGTTATTGTTGTTGTAAAGTGCCGACAAGTAGGTTCTGATGCATAGTGACCCAATATAGGGTCACTATAACCTCATATGGATGAGGTCAATAACCTCATATGGATGCAAAAGCTGGACAGTGAATAAGGAAGATCGTAGAAGAATTGATGCCTTTGAGTTGTGCTGTTGGAGGAGAATACTGAAAGTGCCGTGGACTGCCAAAAGAACCAATAGATCTATTTTGGAAGAAGTGCAGCCAGAATGCTCCTTGGAGGCCAGGATGGCTAAGCTTCGTCTCTGATACTTTGGACATATTGTCCGGAGGGAACAGTTGTTGGAGAAGGATGTTATGCTGGGTAGGGTGGAGGGTCAGAGAAAAAGAGGAAGACCCCCAACGAGATGGATCAGCCAGGTGGCATCATTGATGGCGTCAAGTGTGGCAGCGGTAGTGAGGTTGGCCCAAGATCGGACATTGTTTCGTTCTGCTGTGCATGGGGTCGCTATGAGTTGGTTCTGACTCGATGGCACCTGACAACAACAACATAGGGTTTCTGAGGAGCTACTGGTGAGTTTGAGCCATAGATCTTGTGATTCAAACTGACCTTGAGGTCCTGTACTTACCCTATAAGGCCACACCAGGTATGCATATTGACTTGCCCACCACTAGTAGCAGGCCTTTGAAGGCATCAAACAGTTGCAAAGAAATCATAATCTGACTCCTGGGACCTGAGGTTAGGATATAAAAGAAATGCTCATGATAGACTATTGGATTCTTCCCAATTGATCATAGCTGTTTGTATTATTCAGAGCTTTCTGTGTGGTTAAGGGGTGGTTTAACAAAATATGGAGTCTCTGGGTGATGCAAACGATTAGCATACTTGGTTATTAACCAAAAAGCCACTGAAAGGCCTCTGGAGTACAGGTCTATTCTGACACACTCAGGGTCATCAGGAGTTACCTTCCATGGTGGATTTCAAGCAACTTAAAGGCTGTAAGGTTCTGAAAGAAGAATTCCTAACCCTGGAAGTACCACATAATTAGCTCGGCAATTATTAAAAATGCAGATTACTGACCTCCAACTCAGTCCTACTAAATCAGAACATTGAAATGGGTAGTCTGGGGATCAGTATTTCTAACAAGTCCTCCATAACCAGTTAATGCAACTTAGAACCATCAAGGACTAGCTTTGGGAAACCTCCATGACCACGGTAATATGTCTGAATTCTTCATTTTTTAAGTAGGTTTTTAGCACTGTATGGCACTGTGTGATGCACTGGACTGCAAGGTTGGTTTGAACCGCTAGGTTGGATGTTCAAACTCAGCAGGCTTTCTCCTGAAACCTTATACAGGGTCACTATGGGTCGGCACTGACTCAGTGGTACTTAACAGTAACAACATACTGAAATTAAGTCATTTGAGGACAGGTTTTTGAGGTTAACTGTTGGTCTTAGCCTCAAAAGTGTAGTTGCAATAGTTACAGTTCCAGAGTGAAGAATCCAACAAGTCTCTCAGGCCTTGCATGACAGGAAGAACTGTGTCCCCCTCAACCCGCTCTGGGGGCAGCTCAGCAAGCAAGGTGTTTTCATTCCTTTGGGCTCCTAGAGCACCTGTTGTCGCCATGACCTATTATGCTTTCTTGAATTCTGTACCCCTTCTTGGGTCTTGCTTGAGGGTAGGGACTACATTCAGCAAGGAAAGTTGCCTAGAGCCCCAAGGGATCTGTCTTGATAAAAGATGGGCCAGTATCAACTTAAAAGCAAAAACTAGGGGTGCCTCACATCCCAAGTTCTTCTCATTTCTGTTTTACTTCTGGTGGCTTTCTCCATAGTTCTGATTAAGGAGCCTACACTTCAGTTGTGAGAAGCAGTGGGGAAACCTGCAGTGGACTGACACATTAGCTACAACTGTGGACTCAAACAGACCAACAGTCCTGAAGAGGATTCTGCACTGGGCAGTGCTTCATTCTTTTACACATAAGGTCACCGTGGGTTGGAGTAAACTAACAACAATGTTGCTGCTGTGTGCCATCAAGTCCATTTGACTCATAGGATCCTGTGAGGCTTCCAAGAGTGGCTGGTGGATTTGAACTGCCAAACTTGCTGTTACCAGTTCAGTGCTTAATCTACAGCATCACCCCAGTAGTAATTTGGAAATAAGCATAATTCTACTTACCCTGCTTCATTCCACTCCCTTTCTAATATTGTCATGTTTTCTTACTCATTTGTTCTGTTGGTTTCGTGGGTTAATGCGCTGGACTGCAAAGTCAGTTTGAACCACAGGTTGGAGGTTCAAGCTCATCAGCTGCTCCTTGGAAACCCTACACAGGGTTGCTATGAGTCAGAACTGACTTAATAACAATTGGTTTTGTTGGCAAATTTTAATAGTATGCTTAAATCTCTGTTTCTTGACACATTAATTTTTTGACTCTTCAGAAAATCATTTGAGGAAAGTAACACTTCTCCTCTTCCCTCTATCTTTCCACTTCCCCTCCAGGTCTCCAGAGCCTTCTCAATAATATCATTTGTCTGACCTAGCCTAAATTTATTACACGTACATTCTCCTGTGTGACATAAATTCAATCTTACAGGTTTTGAGCAAAGTTGGAGTCCAACAGCCAAGATGCAAATAGCATTTATATCTTTTAGATGGATTCTTTTTTTTTTTTTTTTTTTTTTAATTCATCTTTGGTCTGTGATTTTCTTGTGTCCTTTTTCCCCTCTGGAGTTTCTAATTGCCTGTTATTTTTCTTGTTGACAGCAGAAATATGCTTTCTTCAGTCTCTGTAGGAGGTGTTTGATTTTTAGATTGCTACCGCCCTAAATAGTCATTGTATTTTGAGATCATCTAAATCATGGGAGCTGGGTCCCTCCACCACACAAGCTGAAGGAGCCAGGCAGCCCCTCAGCAGTTAGACAAGGGCATGCGACAGAATTTAGGCCATGTGTGGCTGAGCTAGAGCAGCTGTAGCACAAATCCCACAATCCAGAAGTGAATGCCTAAAAAGCTCACAAAGTTATTTTTTCACCCCTCAGGAGCTTAAAAGTGCAAACCAGACTCTTGACCATGTTGGCTCATTTTTGTTATTAATGCCCGGCATTCCTTGGTTCCTTGGCTTGTAGATGATTCTCACCTGACATTTGTCTTTCCTCTGTGTGTGTGTGTGTGTGTTTGTGCTCCTTATATAACTTAGAAGTGATTAGCTTTAGGACACACCCTACGTTGTCCTACGTTGGCATAACAAGGAAAACCCTATACCCAAACAGGACTACATACAAAGGTATGGGGGCTTGGATTCCAACACATATTTTACGGGAGTACAATTCAACCACAGTAATTGGATGCCCCTGGGTATTTAATGGGATGGAGTGATTCGAAGGCGCAGGGACAGTCTGGTCATCGTGGCATCTGTGCAACAGCGCAATGTTGCGAGTCCAGAAGTAACAAAGGCCACTGATGGAGCAGCCTATGCAACAGGAATGGCCCTGAATGCCTGGGGCTTAGGGCTGTTTTTACTTTTGTCCTTTATCCAAAGTCTAGATCTTTCATTTTTTTCTCAGAACATTTTAATATTCTTCACATAAATTCCTTTCCTTCTAAATTAGAAAAAGTTGTTGCCTGTTGCTTAAAAATAAACCCTATAGAGGGTCACTATGAGTCAGAAATGGCTTGTTGGCAACAACATACACTCCTAATAAGATTGCAAAATGGTACAACTGCTATGGAAAATGGTATGAGGCTATAAGACTTCCTTTAGAAGCTAGATAGATAAATACCATGAGTTAGCAATCCCACTTGTAGGTCCAATCCTAGATAAATAAGAGCTGGGACACAAATAGGCATAAGAACTGCTATGTTCATCTCAACATTAGTCACAATATCAAAAAGATGGCAGCACCCTAAAAATCAATCTATAGATGGATGGATGGATGGATAAACAAACGGTGGTACATGCATACAATCGAATAACTGTTATTGTTGTTAGGTGCCATAAAGTCAGTGTCAACTCATAAGAGACTCTATGCACAACAGAACGAAACACTGCCGGGTCCTGGGCCAGTCTCACAATCGTTGCTACATTTGAGCCCATCACTGCTGCTACTGTGCCAATCCATCTCACTGGGAGTCTTCCTCTTTTTCTTCAACCCTCCACCTTACCAAAAATGATATCCTTCTCCAGTGATGGGTCCTTCCTGACAATACGTCCGAAGTTTGAGAGACCAAGTCTGGCCATCTGGCTTCCAGGAAGCACTCTGGCTGTATTTCTTCCACCACATATGTATTTGTTTTTGTTTTTGTTTTTTTTTTTGGTAGCCCATGGTACTTTCAGTGTTCTCCTCCAAACACCATCATTCAAATGCATCAATTCTTCTATGATCTTCCTTATTCACTGTCCAGCTTTTACATGCATATGAAGTTATTAAAAAAAACCATGGCTTGGGTCAGGCTCACCTTAGTCCTCAAGCTGACATCTTTGCTGTTCAACAGTTTTATAAGGTTATATAATACACAGTGATAAAGAAACATCCTAAATATCCATCTATGGATGGATGAATGGATAAAAACATGTTACAACATGGATTAATATGAAAAACACCGGACTGAGTTAAGTAAGTCAATCACAAAAAGAGAAAAATTGTATGAGACCACTATCATAAAAAGTCAAGAAGATGTTTATGCACAGAGAAAAGAATTCCTTGATGATTACCAGAGAGAGAAGTTAGGGAGAACCACTAACTAGATATTTAAGTTCCTTTGAGTCCATTCCAACTCATAGTGACCCTGCATAGGGTTTCTGAGGAGCAGCTGGTGGATTTGAACCACAGAACTTGTAATTAGCTGTTTAGTGCTTATTCTGTAGCAGTATGCATTGTGAGGCTTGTGTATGAATTATTGATTGGAAAATGAACTTGCTATGTAAACTTTCACCAAAAGCACAACAAAATGTTTAAATAAACAAGACATCGGCTGGTTCAGGCAGAGACTGAAACCAGGGATGTTTTTGTTTTTGATCATTCTAAATCAAGCTTATCACTTGAAACCTCAGAAGTAATTTAAGAATACAATGCAATAATATTATGTGTTGCTAAATAGTAACATCTTCTAACCATATAATCTTACTAGGTTTCTGATAGAAAAGTAGAACCTATTTTAAATTCCCAAATAGATACATATGGAGGAAATTATGGGCTTAGATTATACAAAACCCAACCTTCTGTTGAGTTTTCCTCATCAGTCAAATCAACCTTTCTCCTTTGTCTATTGAGATTGTTCTAGTGTGGGGTGTAGGATAAGCATGCGACTTCAAGGTTGGTTTGAACTGCATGGTTGGTGGTTCAAACTCACTAATCACTTCTCGGAAGGCCTATATAGGATCACTAAGAGTTAGAACCAACTCAACAGCACACACCACCACCACCAACAACAACAATAACCTTTTCTTAAAGGAGCTGTGGCAGTATAGTGGGTTACAAGTTAGGCCATTAACTGCAAGGTCAGACATTCAAATCTACCAGCTCTTTGCTCCTGTAAAAACTGATAGCCTCAGAAACCCTATAGGATTTCTATGAGTTGGAACCAGTTCTACAGCACACAGCCATCACTACTGGTACCCTTTCTTAAGTTGTAGTTTTCTTTCTTGAATCATCTTCCTTGCAAGAGAAAACCAGTTTTTCTCATTTCCTCCTGGTCTCTTCCTCTTTGCATTGTTTTATATCAGATTCACAACTGAAGCCAGATGCCAGCTTATCTTTGGGTGCCAATTACAAGTCAAACCCAGGAAGAGATGTCTTATACAAGGGAGGTTTCAAAAACTTTCCTGAAAAAACTCCATTATCTTTTCATCTCCTTTTTTCCATGAACTTATGAAGGCTCTTTGTGTGTTAAAAGAACTAAAAGATTTGCCAAATTTGTAATATCAAAAGTTGGAGAATCTGAGAAAGAATTCCAACAGTATTGGGTGATACAAGCAGTTAACATACTTGGCTGCTAACAGAAAGGTTCAAGGTGCAAGTCTACCTAAACACACCTCAAAAAAAAAAAAAAAAAAGCCTGGTGATCTACTCAAAAAATTAGCCATTGAAATCCTATAGAAGATAGTTCTACTCTGAAACACATGGAGCCTGCTGTGAATTGGAATTGACTTGACAGCAATTGGTTTTGTTTGGTTTGAGCCAATAAGAAAGGAAAATCATAACTTGAAATCAGCCTGATGATAAGTGATATGGAACACTTTTATAAAAGTAGTTGGAATTCATTGGCTCTTTTCAAGCAGCTGAAGCTGCATCTACTTGTTTGTTTGACTAATTAGACTAAAGCTTGATCTCCATGGTGGCCCAAGGTGAATGTTATTCGAATTCCTTCATATTACAAAGAGAAAGGAATTCAAATGCTTTAGTAGATAGAATTGCTGAAGTATGTTTATCTTGTAGAACAGTTCAAGATCTATCTTGAAGTACAATGCTGTGTGTTCTGCCTGCGTGTATAACTATTAACAGTTTCCACACAGATGGTCCTTTGAACCAGATTCTGAGAGGTCCATTGATGCTGAGGCACTTGGACTTTAAAAGTGCTTCACAGGCTGTCCTTGGTACAAGATGCTAGTTGGAGCTACTATGTTGGAATGGGCTTTCTGATTTCAAAGGAGCAGAAAAACTTTGGGGTATCACAGGCCTACCTACCCCTTGGGAATCAAGAAATCATGGTATCATAAAAGGAAGAATGGTTGGTGTGGTAATCAAGATGATTTTAATTATAGGAATCTTTAATCATAGGAATCTTTATGGTTGGTGTCGTAATCAAGATGGTTTTAATTATAGGAATCTTACCTTTAACAGAATAAGACCTGTTTTCCTTCTATCAATTTAAGTTTATTGTTCACCCTCCTTTCAGCTTTGTCATTAAGTGACTAGTTTCCTCTAAGCTATCTTGGCATCCACCTAACTACTCATTATCAGGGGCCATTTCTTTAAGTAACGGTTTTTGTTCAAATCTACTGGCTTTGTGCTCCTGTAAAGACTTACAGCCTTGGAAACCCTATATAGGGTTTCTGAGTTGGAACCAACTTGACAATTCATCAGCTATACTCTTGGAAACAAGGTTGCTATGAGTCAAAGATGACTCGATGACAAACAATAATAACAACAATCAAAAGACTAGAGTCCTGGTGTCGTGCTGTAGAATACATACTGAACTGCTGACTACAAGGACATCTGTTCAAACCCACCAGCAGTTCTCCAGGAATCCTATACAGAATTACTATGAGTCAGGACAGACTTAACAACACTAACAACAACAATTGAAAGGCCTGAGGTTTGAATCCAACAGGCATTCCTCAGCAGATATATGGGGCAGTCTGCTTCCATAAAGATTATAACCCTTGGAAACCCTATAGGACAAGTCTACACTGTCTAGCAGGGTCACTTACTGTCAGATTTGACTCAGGCAATGGTTTTTTTTTGTTTTGTTTTTTAACCGCAAGTAATGCACTGGACCGCAAGATTGATTTGAACCACAAGGTCAGCAGTTCAAACTCACCAGCTGCTCTTCAGAAACACTATCCAAGGTCAATATGAGTCAGAAACAACTGAATGGCACTTAACAGCAACAGCAACAACAAATGCAAATGGTGCCATGATAAAAATGAAGCTAAAAGAACCTGAGAGACAAACATAAAATGTGGTCAGTGTTCAGGGAAAGAATGTTCTGATGTTTCAGAATTAAAATGACTCTGAGCCACACTAATTATTGGGGATCCAAAACATCCACCAGACAGATCAGGACTCATGGAGCTAAGTTAAAAATGGAGTTTTGCACTGGGTCTGCCTCAAGGTAGCGTATTTATTAGTTATCAAGACCCTGAATGTACAGTTGAAATGTATGTCCTCAAAAATTTATATTAGCCCCCTGACCTATTGTTGTTGTTAAGTGCTGTTGAGTGGATTCCGACCCACAGTGATCCTGTATAGAGGTTCTGAGGAGCAGCTGGTGAGTTTGGACCACTGACCTTGTGGTCTAAACCGATTTTGTAGTCCAGCACATTAACCCACAGTGCCACACCAGAACTTGTGACCTATGGGGTATGCCTTATTTTAGTAGAGAAAGAAAAGCAAAAGCTCCAGGCTCCTCTGTTGTTGGTGGTAAGTGGCTTTGAGTAGGTTCCAACCCATAGCAACCCAGTATAGGGTTTCCAAGGAGCAATTGGTGAGTTTGGACCACCAACCATAGAACATTCTCCTGAGGGAGTCACAGAGCTTGATACTAACTACTACCACCAATGTGAAATGCTAGAGTGAATGCAATTTCTATCATATCTGCAATTGGATTCTTTTAATTGGGCAGTGACTTCCAAAGCAGTTGATGTTCTAGATGTTGTCACCTCACTAAAATCAACTAGAGAACCTGGAACAAAACTAGTGGTGGTGGTATGCCATCAAGTCGGTCCTGACTTATAATGATACTGTATAGGGTTGCTAAGGTTGTAAATCTTTACAGGACCAGAAAGCCTCTTCTAGCAGATTCGAATAGCTGACCTTGTGGTTAGCAACCCATCCTGTAACCACTATGCTACCAGAGCTCTTTGGTGTAAAGCTAATAATTTGGTGGGGATCCTTTTCTTTAGCCTCAAACCCATCAGAAAAGTTTGCTTTCATGTGGTAGTGGAAGCAGAACCTGTATCCCCCTACCTCAGAGATACATGAACTGTGTTGTGAAGTAATCTGCTTGCAATTTACCTGGCTCACCACCTTACAGTATCACATTTAAAATTTTATGAAAATAAAAAAAAATCATAATATCATATCAAAAATATGCTTGCAAGAGTCTGAGAGCAGGATGTAGTAGGTAACCTACATGTCTTGTTAAGACATTGGTGTGTCAGAAGAGTGAGAAATAAATACCATGACATGATAGATGTCTGCCATTTTTGTCTCAGGCAATATTCTGTGATCAAAATGGGTTTCACTGACTAATTTTCAGAAGTAGATCACTAAACCTTTCTTCCTAGTCTGTCTGGTTCCGGAAGCTCTCCTAAAACCTATCCACCATAGGTGACTCTGCTGATAATTGATATCACAGTGGTATAGCTTTCAACATCATAGCAACATAAAGACCACCATAGAGTGACAGATGGGTGGCAACCAAAGAAGGCAAGAGCAAACAATGAGACAAACTGATCAACAGGAATGCCAGTGATCACGAAAACAATACAGGGCACACGGTAACCTTGCTTTATTTTGAGTTTCGTTTTTCTGTTACACATGGCTTTGCCAAAAGTTGGAGCCAACTTAATGACAACTAACAATAGTCATCTTCAAAAAGTTTCTAGAGCTTTATTAACCCAAGGAGTTTGGGATACATTATTGCTCTCTCAGTCTCTGATCACTAAGCTCCTTCAGTGCCCTAATCATACCACTTGTTGAATCATCAATTTTGTAAGACTGTTCTCTGGAGTTGCTACATACACATGTTGACCTGGGATTATGCTTTATATGTTATTTTTACATATTATTTATATATGTGTTTTTGGTTTATTTATTATTTACTTATACCACTCATCTGTTGAACACCTCGTTGCCCCCTGGCCGTTGTGAGAAATGGCTGCCATGAACGTTAAGTAGAGGTTTCTGTTGGTGCCTCCTACCTTCACTTCTTCTGGGTATATACCTAGGGATGGGATTGCAGGCTTGACCAATTTATATGTCTGTTTGTTGTTGTTGTTAAGTGCCATCGAGTCGATTCTGACCCATAGCAACCCTGTATAGGGTTTCCAAGGAGCAGCTGGTGAGCTTGAATCACCAACCTTGCAGTTCAAACGACTTTGCAGTCTGATGCATTAGCCCACAGCACCACAATATGTTTGTTTGTTAGCGCCCTAAAGACATTGCCATAATGGCTTATGATTTTGCCGAGGTCTGACTTTGATTGGGAATCCAATAAGAGTGTGGATATTAGTAAATCACTTAGCTGGTATGTAAGCCAAGCTATCTCTGGTTGTCCACAGTGCAACGAGATTTTTTCTTTTCTGTGCTTATCACTTCACATTTGTTTTATTTTAAAATATAATAAAGGGTTATTAGCAAAGTTGGAACTTTTTAGCCCTCTGTCAGTACTGTGAAACAGTAGAATACAGACTCCCCAAATAACTTTATTTCCAGTCAGCCTTAGGTATTTAGACTTTGATCTATACTGCTGAAAGGGTAAGTTCATTGGATAAGAAGTTTTTCATATAAAATAATATATGGAAGGAATACTGTATTTCAGAATAAAGAAAGATAAATTTATCAGTAAGGGTCAATTATATGACAAGGTTTTGCCCCTGGTTGGGTAATTGATTGAGATTTGTATTAGGTAATATTTGGTTCAGTTACATATTGTCCCAAACTAACAGGGCTTTGTGCAAGTTTATTTTTCTCTCATGCAAAGAAAAGTGGGAGGTAGGAGGTCTGGGGCTGCAATGGTTGTATAATCCTGTGAAGACTAAGTTACTTTTTTTTTATGTTTTATTGTGAATTATGTGATAGTTTACATGGGAGAACATTAGTTTTATATTCATTCTATCCTATATCGTTTCATTGCCATGGTTACAATCCCCTCCATACATCATCAACCAACCAAGCCTGCTGCCCAGTCATCAGCACACAGCCCCTCTCCCTCTCTGGGTCTAAAGTCCCCAACTGCTCCATCTCTCCACGTCATCCTCTCTGCCTCCATCTCAGGCATCACTGCTTCTCTGGGTAGGGTCCCGCTCTCTGCTCTTCTCCCTTGATGGTCCCAGGGACCTCTGCTCCTAGGCT
>NW_006408527.1:4579275-4580997 GCF_000296735.1 Chrysochloris asiatica | reverse complement strand
CATCTTTTTGCTATTGTAAATAGTGCTGCTATGAACATTGGTGTGCATATAGCTTCTCGTGTTATGGCTCATACTTCTGTGGGTAAATACCAAGTAGAGGAATTGCTGGATCATACGGTATTTCTATTTTCAACCTTCTGAGAAAGCACCATATTGCTTTTCAGAAAGGTTGGACCATTTTGCAGTCACACCAGCAATGCAGGAATGTCCCAGTCTCTCCACATACCTGCGAGCAGTTCTTGCCCTCTACATTTTTGACCTTTGCTGTTATTGCTGGTGTGAGGTGATATCTTATTGTTGTTTTGATTTGGATCTCTCTAATGGCTAGTGACCATAACCATTTCTTCATATGTTTGTTGGCTTCCTGGATCTCTTCCTTGGTGAAGTGTCTGTTCATGTCCTGTGCCCATTTTTAATTGGGTTATCTGTCTTATTTTTGTAGATGCGCTGTAGTTTTCTATAAATGAGTCCATTATCTGATGTGTCATTGTGAAAGATTTTTTTCCCAGTCTGTGGGTTCCCTTTTTACTCTTTTGGTGAGCTCTTTTGATGCACATAAGTTTTTTATTTTTAGTATGTCCCAATCATCTATTTTGTCTATTTTTGTTTGTGCACTTTTCAAAATGTGGGCCAGTCTGTGTATACCCTGAATTAGCGCTCTTACATTTGTCCCTATTTTTTCATTGATGATGTTCATAATTTGGTGATTCACATTTAGATCTGTAATCCACGTTGAGTTCATTTTTGTATAGGGTGTGAGGCAAAGGTCTTGTCTCAGTCTTTTACATATTGCTTTCCAGTTCTGCCAGCACCATTTGTTAAAGAGACTGTCTCTTCTCCATGCAATATGCTTGGCACTTTGTCAAAAATAATTTGGCTGTATGTGGTTGGGTTAATTTCTGGGTTCTCAATTCTGTTCCATTGATCACTGTATCTTTCATTGTACCAGTACCAGGCTGTTTTGAGCACTGTAGCCATGAAGTAAAGTTTGAAATTGGGGCATGAGAGACCTCCAACCTTGTTTTTCCTTTTAAGCAGTGCTTTGCTTATGCTGGGTCTCTTTCCTTTCCATATAAATTTAGTAATTGTCCTTTCCATCTCTTTGAAGAATGTTGTTGGAATCTGGATTGGGAAGACATTGTATGTGTAAATTGCTCTGGGCAGTATTGATATATTCACGGTGTTGAGTTTTCCCATCCAGGAACATGGTATGTTCTTCCACTTCTGTAGGTCTCTTTTGGTTTCTTGTAGTAATGTTTTGTAATTTTCTTTGTATAAATCCTTTGTTTCTCTGGTTATGTTTATTCTTAAATATTTCATCCTTTGTGTGGCTTTCGTAAATGGTATTACTTTCCTAATGTCCTTTTCATCGCTATCACTGTTGCTATAGAGAAATCAAACTGATTTTTGTATGTTAATCTTATACCCTGACACTTTGCTAAATCTTTCTTCCAGCAGTTCTTCAACTATTTCCTCTGTGGACTTGTGTGATTCTTCTTGCTCTGGAATGCCGATAATTCCTAAGTTATTCCTCTTCATGTTGTCCCACATGAATCTTAGACCTTCTTCAGATTTTTTAAAATCCTTTTTTGTGTTTGTTCTTCTATCTTAGTGGTATTGAGAGATTTGTCTTCCAGCTCACTGGTTCTGCCTTCCATCTCATCTATTCTACTCCTTTGCCCTTTCTGAGTATTATCTATTTCTGATAGTCTATTATTGATC
>NW_006408527.1:4550253-4577925 GCF_000296735.1 Chrysochloris asiatica | reverse complement strand
TCTAAGTTCCTTTTTATCTTGCGACTCTACCATCCTCATGAACCAAGATGTTGATTTCAGGTATCATAATTCCAACCAGTAATGAAAGGAGTGCAAGAAAAAGAGGTAAACATTTGCTCTAGCTGTTTCTTAAGGGTTCCTAGAAATAATGCACACTTTTACTTACATCTCACTAGCTTTAACTTTTCATTTGACTATATTGAAGGTCATGAGAGGTAGGATATGTAGTCTTAGATGGCCATGTTCTCTGTCCCAAATAAAATTGGCACAGAGATGGAAGAGGGGGAAGAGGTTACTTGGATGAAGTATTGTTAACAGCAATGTGTCTCATTGAATTTATAATGTGTAAGATATGACTGGAGCACTGATGTGACTTGATTTTGATATGCAGTTTGGGAAGTCTGTTGTTATAGACACACAAACATGGATTCCTGTTGGAGCAGTGGTTAAAAATGCTCAGCTCTTAGCCAAAAGTTCAGTAGTTCAAACCTACCAGCCCCTTCAATGAATAAAGATGTGGCAGTCTGCTTCTGTAAATATGGAAAGCTTGGAAATCCTGAGGCAGTTATACTCTGTCCTAAAGCATTACTATGAGTTAGAACGGATTTGTCAGAAATGTGGGGTGGTTTTTTTTTGTGTGTGTGTAGGGGGGGTATGCTAGTTCTATTTTTAGTTCTTGAGGAGCCACTACACTACGTTCCACAGTGATTGTATCAATTTGCAGTTTTACCAGCAAAGAATCAGGAACTCTAGTAGCGTGTAGTGGGTTATGCATTGGGTTGCTAAACACAAAGTAAGTTGTTAGAATCTACCAGATGCTCAGTGGGGAAAGATGAGACTTTCTACTCCTGTAAATGTTTATAGCTTCAGAAACCCTATACAGGGTCGCTGTGAGTCAGAACCAACTCCACGGCACAAAACTACCACCAGCAATGAATAAGTTGTTCTATTTTTTCACCTCCTTACCAACATTTATTATTTTCTTTTAAAAACTCTTGTCTTATCCATCCTTACTATTGCTAAGTGCTGTGGAGTCATATAGGATTTCTGAAGAGTGACTAGTGAGTTTGAACAACCAATTTTGTGGTTAGCAGGCTAGTGCTTATTCTACTGTGCCACATCCTAATTGGAGTAAAATAGTATCTTGTTTGATTTTGATTTGCATTTGTCTGAGAGATGATAGAATTAAGCATTTTCCCATGTATTTGGTGGCCATTTGAATGAAATAATCAAAATATTTTACCCATTTTTTGATCTCTGCTGACCTTTTTAATATTTTGATGACAATATAATTATCTATAGCTGAGTAACAAATAACCACAAATTTAGCATCTTTAAACAACACATATTTATTATTTTACAGTTTTCATGGATTAGGAATTTGGGTACAATTTATCAGGGTTCTCTGCTTCAGAGCCAGTTAAGAAGCTGCAATCAAGGTGTTATCCCTTCTATCTCAGCACTTCTGTTGAAAGATCTGCTTGTGAACATGGTTGTTACAGACTGTCAAACTGAGGGACTCCGCTTCTTGCTGGCAGTAGTGTGGATGCTACACTAAATTTCTTGCCACACTGGCCACTCCATCATGGCTACTTGCTTCATCAAAGTATTCAAGTTGAGAAAGTGAAAGAGAAATGTTACTTATGTAATAAAAGTTAGAATCTTATGGAACATGATCATGTAACAAACATCCTATTTCCTTTGCTATAGTCGATCATTTAAAAGCAAGTCATTGATCTTAGTCACACTCACAGGGCTTGAACATCAGGAGATGGAGTTCATGGAAATCCATCTTAAAGTCTACCCACCACAACAATTCTGATTCTTACCTCTTCGCAATTAACCTGATTTTTCTCCCTGGAAACTTTTAGCAATTGGTTTTGGTCACTGGTGTTTTGATATTTCATGAAGATATGTCTATATGTGTGTCTTTTTTTCATTAATCTTGCTCATACAAGTAGTGTCATTATTTTTAGCCCTTGAAAGTTTTCTTATAATATTTCTTTGGTTATTTATCTCTCCATTTTGTTGTTCTTCTCATTTGGGAAAGAGACAGGGATTAGTCTTTCTGCGTAGATGTTTATGTCACTTTGTGTGGTGCTGTAGATTAAACACTGGACTGGTAACTGCAAGGCTGGTAGTTCAAATCCATCACCATTTCTTAGAAATCCTATACAGAGTCACTGTGAGCCAGAACTGACTCAATGGCACATAACCAAAACAACAACCTGCATCACTGGCCATCCCCCAGCCCTCCCCTCTCCTCACTAAACCTATCATAGATTGAAAGAGGTAAGTTAAAGTCTTCTATTATGATGTTTCTTTCTTTAAAATATCTTATTCTGTTTGGGGTAAAAGTTTACATAATAAATATTCCAATTTGACAAAGTGACATAAGTTACATTTTTCAAAATATGGCAGCATTCTCTTTAATTGCATTCTAGTTGTTCCATTTCTAATGCTTTAGCTTCACTGCCCAGCCTCATCATTGCTTTAGAGTAATCGTTAACCTTTTGGTCTAATATTGACGTTATTTTGTCAATGAAACACTGTTCTCACAGGTAATATTTTATGTTTTGTGTGCCAATCTATAACTTCACTAAAAGGTAACCTTAGGTGATAGTTTAAAGAATATTTCGGTATGACAGTCTTAGGGAATCCTGTAGTTTCAACTGGTCTAGTAAGTATGGAATTTTAAGAATTAGAGTTCTATTCTGCATTTTTCTCCCATTCTATCAGTGTCCATTTATTGTGGCCTTGATCAGAACAGTGAGTAGTGATAACTGGACACCATCTAGTTCTTCCAGGCTCAAGGTAAACGAGGTTGTGGTTCATGTAGGCTGTTAGTCTTGTAGACCAGCATCTTCTGAGACATTAGTTTTCTTCCTTCTCTTTATCTCCTATTGAGTAGAGACTGATAGTTCTATCTTAGATGGCTGGTCATTAAGCTTCTGAGACTTCAGATGCCAAGGATGCAGAACATGAACTTTATAAATGCTACAAGCGGACTTCAAAAAGTTCAGGGGGAAATGGAATTTAAAGATTAAAAAAAAAATTAAATGTAAACTTTATTTTTCAATGATAGCTTCACTAAGGTCAAGACATGTTTGTAAATGATGATAGCACCCATTTAGTCCATCCTTAAGCAATTGAGGTTCTGGGAATTTAACCAGGTCAGTGCAGTCTTTTGTACATTATTAACTGAAGAAAAATGGGTGCCCTTTCAAGATTTTTTTTTAAGACAAGGGAGCAAACAGAAGCCAGAAAAAGACAAATCAGGACTGTAAGGTGGGTGGCTAAGGATTTCTCATTGAAACGCTCACAAAATTGCATGTGTTTGATGAGAGGAAATGGGTAGGGGCATTGGTTATGGTAGACAAGACATTTTTGGTGAAAATTCTAGTTAAGCTTTGGCTAACTTTTTCCAAAAATCTTATAACAAACACATGTATATTATCGTTCTTTTGTTGTTGTTAAGTCCTGTGGAGTTGCTTCCAACTCATAGAGATTCTGTATAGGGTTTCCAAGGTTTTAAATGTTCATGGGAGCAGAAAGCCTCATCTTTCTCTGGTGGAGTTTGTGGTTCACACTCCAGTGCTTGTCATATGGCCCTTCAGAAAGTCAACAATCAAAATGTCTTGAGCATTCCCCAAAACTTTCACGATGACCTTTGTCTTGATTGGTCTGCTTTAGCTTTGACTGAATGACTTCTACCTCTGGGTAGCCATTGCTTTGTTTGTGCTTTGTCTTCAGGATCATACTGGTAAAGTCACGTTTCATTTCCTGCTACCTTTCTTTCAAGGAATGTTTTAGGATCTTGATCCTGTTTATTCAAAATTTCCATTGAAAGTTTTGCTTTTGTCTGCAGCAGATCTGGACACAACTGGTTTGACACACATCAAACAGAAAGTTTACTCAACTTTAATTTTCATGCAGGATTGTGTAAATTGAACCAATTGAGATGTCTATGGTGTCGGGTGTTTCTGTTGTTAATCTTCAATTAGGGCACGAACAAGATTTTTTTTTTCTTGCAAATTGATATGGATGTCTGTCTCTTTGGGCTTTATCTTCAACATTGTCTTGCCCCTTCTTAAAATGAGTTATTCATTTGTAAAGTGCTGATTTCTTTGGGGCATTGTCCTCATAAACTTCTCCTAAAGCATCAATGATTTCTCCTTCTTGTGCTAGAAGTAGATCCTGTTAATAGATATTATAACAAGTTAAAATGATTTTATTTTGGCGTGACTTTTTAAAATCCATACAGTTTTCTCATAATAAACATTTTCAATGAACTTTTTAAAGACCCTCATATTATACCATTTGGCAGAATTGTCCCATGCCACTGAGATCTGAAATCTTCTAATTCAGAAAGCCAATCTCTTATGGTGTTTTGTTATGGTGTTTTGTTATGTCTGAGAAGCATCTGTAATTTTGTTTTCTAAGAGTCCTGGTGTGGTGCTGTAGTATGTACACTGGACTGATACGGTTGGCGGTTCAAACTCACGAGTCGCTCCTCAGAAACCCTATCCACGGTTGCTATGAGGCTGAACCAATTGGACAGCACTTAGCAACAACAACAAGTGTATATATGTGTGCATACACATATCTGTAAGGAGTGCGGTACCGTAGTGGGTTATGTGTTGGGCTGCTAACCACAATATCAACAGTTCAAATCTACCAGCAGCTCCGTGGGAGAAAGATGAGGCTTTCTGCTCCCATAAAGATTTTACAGCCTCAGAAACCCTATATAGGATAACTATGATTCGGACCCAACACGGTGACACGTAACTGCTACCACCACTACATATCTGTATGTACACATACAGATACTTCTATGAGCATACAGGTGTACATGCCGGTACCTACCTATATACATATATACCTACACACATGTATATGTGACCATATACCTGTTTTTTTTATTATTATGATTACCAAATTATTTATGTCATATTTACAAAGAACACATTGTTTTTGTCTTGTATGTTTCTTAGTGGCATTATTTACTTTAGTCAGGCTGTCCTCATTATGCCAGTGTTACTTTCCTCATCACCAAAAATAATCAGATCTGTGATCTACAGAGTGATTCCTTCTCCTCTCCCACCCATCTCTGGTAACCACCAGTGTACATTGGTCTGTCTCTGTTGATATATTCTTATCTCCTTATAAAAGTGGGATCATACAGCATTTTTTCTTATGTTATTGACTTACTTTACTTAGAATTATATACTCCAAATTTAGCCATGTTATAATGTGTTTCATGGACTCATCATTGTTCTTTACGGCTATGTAGTGTTCCATTGAATGCATGTGCCATGTTCTGTTTATCCATTCATCTACTGATGGACATTTACACCGTTTCCTCTTTTGGCTATTGTGAATAATGCTGCAAAGAACATAGATCTATAAGATGATATATCTTTAGTTCCCCAAATTATCTGCTTTATTAATGGTAATGCTATTTTACTTCTGTATTACAAATTTCACCCTTTAGAATTCTAAATTTTTTAAATTGATTTTTGGCTTTAATTCTACCTTGTCTGGATACCTGCTGCTTTGCTGTTTGTTTTCATTTGTTGAATCTATATCTACCTAAATTTGAATTTTGCTCTATAAATGTGTGTGAAATCTTTTTCTTGTATTGATAAATGAGGCAAATATATTTTCAGTGTAACAAAAGGGTTTAGTTTTAGTTTGGTTGTATTGTTTGAAGTTTGGTTTTATATAAACATAATATTTAAATACTCTATTATATGATTTGTTTTGAGTTGTGTATATTATCCATCTGATACTTAGAAAAGTCTGATTATTCTATGTTGTTAGTGTTGTTGTTAAGTTCTCTCGAGTCGGTTCTGAACCAGAGTGATCCTGTGTAGGGTTTCTGAGGAGTGGCTGGTGAGTTTGAACCACTAACCTTGTGATTCAAACTGACCTTATGGTCTAGTGCTTATTCTCTATTGCCACACCAGGACATCACCTAAAGTAGGTATTGCAAATTTAAACAATATAGTATGATAACTTTAGATGATGTCTTATTCCTCTACTTTTTTAGTTTTTTGTAAACAATGATAAAATTAATATTTTCCTTTCTGTTCCCGATCCTTTTTTTTTTTTTTTTTTTTTTTTATTCATCTGTTACGTCAAGATGTCTCTAACATGGTTACTTGCTTCATCCAAGCTTTCAAGATGAGAAGTTAATAAAGAGTCACTCTGAGTCAGAACTGACTCGATGCCTGCAGGGTGTGGTTATTTGTCACTGTGATTCCCACCTTTGATTTAGTCTTGATCATTCATATAGGGAGCATTATTTAATACTCACTGTGTATCCTCTTAGTGTTGTTTCCTCAATTATCACCTGCATGGCTAGTTAGGTACAGAAATTTAAAGAAACTAACTATAGATAATATAGCTGGACATAAAACCTTTGAGTTACAATTTGTTTCCTTGTATATTATTCAAGTGTTGCCCTATTATTCGCTGACATTCTGGAGAAACATGAAGCTATCTTTAGTAAATGACTTGATCTTTAGTTTTGCTGACTAAAAGAGCCTTTGTTCTTAAACTTTACTAGAAGTCCAGAACTTTACTAGAACGATTCAATGTTGAATTCTCTGAATCAACTTTCTTTGGCAACAATTTGTACTCCTCTCTAAGTAAACTCAAATTTTCTTTTCATTCAGATTTTTTCCCCACATTGTAATCTATAAATAATTTTTCAGTTCCTTGTTTTTGTTTTTTTCTTTAGGAACTACAATTATGTGACTTTCAGATTTCCTTTGTATTTCTAATTTCTTTAATTTGATTTTGACCATCCTTCCATTCCATTTTGTTCACGTCTCTTGTTAATATCCTCTTTGCATTTTATTGTTTTCCTCAGTCTAGATAACTTCTAAAGCTATTTCGATTTCATTATTATTTCTACGATGGTTTGTTTTTACTTTGTTTGTCCTTCCATTGTATTGGAATTGACATATGAAATTGTCAATATTTGACCATTTTGTGATGTATAAAAATTTCATCAACTCAACTTAAGACATTTTTCCTGAATGTAATGAATTCATGTTTATCTGTCCCTGTTGCCTCACTGCTCTTTCTCCCCAAGTTTTTACACTTCTGCTTTGTGATCATGTTTCATATAGGTAATTATTTTATTTATTATACATGGCAATTTAAAAATTCTTTACAGCAGCACAAAGTCTCATCTTTCTCCAGAGGAGCAGCTGGTAGATTTGAACTACCCATTTTGGGGTTAGAAGCCCAATTTGGAACCCACTGCTCTACAAGGACCCTTAAAATCCTTGAAAACACCTTAAAGTTCAGTTGAAGTTTAGTGATTGTCTTGTTATAAATTGCAGTTCACTAGATCAGTACTAGATCTCTGGAGGTGGGGTTGTAAGGGGGAGGGGCTTGTTTATGCAAGTCACCCCAGCTAGCTGGTTTTTAAAACCTGAAGTCTTTCCTCCTGTCTCGGAGACAAATAACCCCCTGAAAATATGGCTTGCTTGTGAATTCTTTCTCTATTCCAGCCTTCTCTGCATCTCTGATCCAACCAGTTACAGAAAGATTTCTGCCACTAGACTGCTTACCTCAGAACTAGTACTAATTGTTGCACATTATAGATACATTTTGCGTTTCAGTGTGCACCCCTTACTTTATACAAGTATGTGTTTGCTGATGCTTTGTAATATACACCATTACTGATCCTCTCTGATGGTTCTTTATGTTTCTTCTCTTCATTTCTTGTCTTCTGCCTGATTCAATCTGCTTTGTCTAGAATTTACATATACTCAGAATATATGTTTTTTATCTATCTCTGAAGGTGGCAACAGAGTATAGAAGTGTTAAGATCCTTGGTTTTAATCCTAGTTCTCAGTTTCTGTGTGACTTTCGGTAGATTAATTTCTCAGGCAACAGTGTCTTTATCAGTGAAACAGGCACAATAGTTATAGTTATCATTAGTTCTGAATTAAGTAAATTCGAGTGTGCAACGTTTTTAAAACAGTACTTAGTACATAGTTTACATGCTGGTTAAATGTTAGCTATTTTTAATATTTTTACCAACATGTAATTTGTTAAGTTTCTGAAAACTTTCTTTGTCAGAACCACAATTTGAAAAATATAATCAATGTCACTATCCTGGTGTGACATGGCAGCATATAAGCACTTGACTGCAAGGTCGGTTTGAATCACAAGGTCAGCGGTTTGAACTTACCAGCCTATCCTCAGAAACCCCATACAGGGTCACTATGAGTCAGAGCCTACTTGACAGCACTTAACAACAACATACACATAGAAATTGTTGAATTGGTGTATCCTGGCCTGTGTATATTTTCAGCAATTATATATTTTTTCTTTGTTGCTTTGGAATGGTTTATATGCAGAAAAGAAATATGCTTGTTCAACAGCCATGTTCTTACCAATCAATTATTATTTCCTTTTAATCTGCTTGTTTTCTTCAACATGTATTGATCCTTGGGTTTCCATTCAGATTTTAAAGAGTCAGTTGATTACTATAGGTGACTCACATGGTTCTCCTTACCAGCTCTGGGCAGGTATGCAGGGCAGGAAATGTTGCGGGTTTCCCTTCAGGGTGTATTATGAACGGTGTTAGTTTAGGTTCAAACTATTTCTCTCAGAAATTTGAATCCATGCATTGACCAATGCCAAAACAAGGAAGACCCTATTCTCAGGCATCAGCTTCCACCCTGGGAACTGTCCGCTGTCTAGGGAGATGGGCTTGATTTCTTTGGAGAGTATTTCCTGTGTTCCACCATTCAAGCTGCAGATAAAGCCTGCCACTGCTAGTGGGGGTGGAGGAGGCCAACAGAGCAGCCATTCAGGGATGGTTGGCCAATCGTCCCTCAGCAATGGGGCTAACTGTAGGCTCTGTTTTAATGAGAGAGAGGGGCCAACTACTTTAAAGTGTCCCTTTAGAGAGAATAGTGTGACAAGGTGGTGCAAACAGTTAATGCACTTGGTTGCTAACAAGTCGGTTGAGGGTTCGACTATACCTAGGAGGTGCATCAGAAGAAAGGCCTGGTGTTCTACTTCAGAAAAATCAGCCACTGAAAACTCTACGGAGTGCAGTTCTGTTCTTTCACACATGGAGTAGCCATGAGTTGAAATCCACTACTCAGTTGCCTTGTTTTTTGTTTTGTTTATTTTTGGGGTGGTGGGTCAAGGAGAGGAGAATAAAGGACTCACTCAAAGCCATCATGTATAGAAAGTAGAAGTGGCAGGGACAGCAGAGTTAGAGAGATTAATTTGGTCAAGACCAAGGAGCCCAGGTGGCATAACAGGCTGCTAACTGCAAGGTCAGCAGTTCAGATCCACCAGATGGGACTTTCTGCTCCTGTAAAGATTTGCAGCCTTGGAAACCCTATACAGCATTGATATAAGTTGGAATTGACTCGATGGCACCTAACAGGAACAACAACCAGGAGAGAAGGAAGGACCAAAACTAGATAGGTGAGATTCTCATTTAGGTCTACATGGGAGGCAAAGTTGAGAAAGGGAAGACAGGCCGTGAAGTTAAAAGTATGGACAATTGGGAAGAAATTGAAAGCAGTTTGTGTGGTGGCTAGGGAAGCGACTATAAATATCATAAAAGTGTCAGAAGCTCATTTTTTATTTTTATGAGGAACTGCCTGCCTCTGATGTGGGAAGGAATCAGAAGCAGAACCTGAGAGCTAAAGCAGCACTTGCATGTCTTCTTGTCTTTATATGTTGGCAAAGCCATCTTTCTAGCACTCTACAACAACATTGGGCCACTGCCAGTCCTTCTACATGTCAATTCAGTGGAGACCTGGGTAAAAGTAGGCTTTATTAACAGATCAGGTATACAGAATAGTCTAACCTCACATTTGCTTCAGGCCTTCCAGGTAAATGAGAAGCCTACAGAATAAGATAAGAACTAGGTCCCCAGAGAATTCTTGTTCACACTCACAGTTTAGATCCTAACTGAACTGTGTGAGATATTCAGAGGATTTTCAAAACATTAGACCTAGACTTTGGGCAGTATGTATGTTTTCTTGAATTCTTCAAAATCAACCTGGATCTCAGTAATACAATTGGATCAGAAAGATTAGTACATCATCTGTTTTCATCAGTGTTGGCATTTGTAAAGAAGAAATATGTAATAAAGTTATTCAAGACATTTGAGATTCAAAAATCAGTCATCTACTCCCTCTAAGAGCCCTTGTACCCCTTTCTTTCTAAGGATCAATAAGATGCAAGTAAGGAAAACCTATTTTCTCCAAACCCTCCTCTTAAATATTGAATGCTCATAAATATTCATACATATTAAATAATTGTATCAGGGGTTGTTGTTGTTGTTAAGTGCCGTTGAATTGGTTAAGACCCATAGTGACCATGTATGAGGTGTAGCTGGTCCCCATTTTTTGTTTTACTTTGGTGGTGGTTATGGGCTGTGGAGTCGGTTCTGACTCATAGAGACCTGGTACAGGGTTTCCAAGGCTGTAAATCTTTACGGAAGCAGAATGCCTCATATTTCTTCCATGGAACAGCTGGTAGTTTCGAACTGCTGACCTTAAGGTTCCCAGCCCAATTCGTAAGCACTATGCTACCAGAGCTCCTTACTTTAGTGATTTCCAAAATACTCTGTACAAGAAAAAAAAAAAAAAAATCCATGAAATTCTTTGCAAAATAAAGTTTTGTAGTCTAATGATAAAGCAAACAAACCAAACCTACTACTATTGATCGGATTCTAACTCTCAGCAACCCTGTATAGGGTTTCTAACAATGACTGTCTTTAAGGGAGTAGAAAGTCTGCTCTTTCTCCATGGAGCGACTGGTGGGTTTGAACTGCTAACCTTATGGTTAGCAGTCCAGTACTTACCCTAATCAGTTTGTGAGATGCTGCATACTTTATTTCCTTTTGGAAATCTCTAACGCACATTAAAGATGTACAGTTTAACTTTGAGTATGTTAGTTTTCCAAGTGTGGACTTTTTTCTTATATAATCCATAGCATTTTACAGCTTGCAAGAGGGGGAGGCTATGTATTTTTATGCCCACGGCTACAATCTGAGCACCCACTTGATGGCATAGCCTCTGGGGTACAGGATGCTTGGGCCCACTGTCTCATTCTGAAATACTCTTTTCTGAATCACCTGAATACTGCTGGCTCTAGAACATTCTTCCTTAAGAAAACTCAACCTTCTCATCATGAAATTCATTTACCCTAAACTGATACCCCTGCTCTCTGGTGTTCTTAAGAAGGTGGTGATTTCCTTCAAAATCCCCCAAGCTCCTGGGAATAAAGTAGTATTATTTTCTTAAAGTGAAGGCTTTCTGCAAAATACTTTACCATAATTTTGGCTACTTGAAACTCTTGCTTTTTAAAATATGACAGATGGCATATTTTAAAATTTTGTATAATAATTGTATTGTTGCTTGTTGCTAAATGCTGTTGAGTCGGTTCCGACTTGTAGTGACCCAGTATTTGGTTTCTGAGGGGTGACTGGTGTGTTTGAACCACCGACCTCATGGTTCCAACCAACCTTGCAGCCCTGCGCTTCAGTTTGTACCTGACTATACTAACTCAAAGGTTGGCGTTCCAACCCACCTGGCGGCACTACAAAAAAAAGACCCGGTGAGTTGTTTCTGTAAAAATTGCTGTTGTTAAGTGCCAATGAATTGGTTCCAATGCATAGTGACCCTGTATACAGTTTCTGAGGAGCAGCTGGTGAGCTTGAATCATCAGCCTTTCGATTCAAACCGACTTTGCAATCCATCACATTAACCCACGGCGCCACACCAGGACTCCTCAAGAAAGCCCTATGGAGTTTAGTTCTCCTCTATCACACACAGACCACCAGGAGTCAGAATCAACTCAACGGACAGTGGGGATTTCTATTTGTTTTAGCATTCCCTCCTCACACTTCTGTTGTTCATACTTTGTATTTCTTTGAAGACACTGTTAAAGTCCTAACTCCTATCCTGTAAATACTCTGATTGCTGAATTGTGGCTTTTTGCCATGTTAACAAGGTCATATCAGTGTAAAGTAGTTTCTAATCCTAATCACTACAGAGCAGTGTCTTTCATATATATACATAAGCAGAATAGTAGCGTAGTGGTTATGAATTGGGCAGCTAACCTCAAGTTCAGGAGTTTGAAACTACCAGGCGTTGTGCAAGAGAAAGATGAGGCTTTCTGCTCCCATAAAGATTTACAGCTTCAGCAACCCTGTGCATGGTCACTATGAGTCAGAACCAACTTCACAATAATAACAAAGCAGAATAGATACAGAGACACACACACATGGGGCAGTACAGATGACATGTGAGTTTCGTCTACAAGCAAAGGAATATCAAGCAAGAATTGCCAGCAAAATCCAGAAACTGGGATAGAAACCCACCAAAGGTATCAACCCTGGTGAGACTCTGATTTGGAATCTGAGCTTCCAGAACTGTGAGGACATACATTTCTGTTCTTTAACGGCCCCACTTGTGGTGTTTCTATTACAGCAATATCTGTTGCTTACACATGCTACCTTTTATTACTGCCTTTAGAATATATATGTTATTCTCATCTATGAGATGATAAACTACAAGAGAGCAGAAACTTTTTTTAGTCTTCTCTTTTCTTTACCATAATCTCAGACTAGATTTTACACAGTAGGTGGGTAATAGATATTTTACTAATATCTATTATTTGTGAGATCCTTAAGAAGGAATCCTCAGGTAGGTATCTTTATGTCCATTTAACTTATGGGGAAAGTGAAACACAAGATAAAACATTGAGTCATTTTCAAGACAGAGGTAAGACAAAACCCAAAACCTAATTTCATAGGCTCAGAATCAGAGGACTAGGAAGAAGTTTTAAAAAATCAAATCCCTGTTCCAAATTATCTTGTCCTCATGCTTGTTACAGCCATGGGAGAATCCAGATCAAAAGGTGACATCTGAGGCCTAGCCAGTTAGCAGCATGGCAAAATGAAGAGGGGATTGGATTCAGAAATTTAGATCTTGGTTGCAGCTCTACCTTTGCTCCAAATGCTGGTGATGGGATGATAAGGAAGACATTGGAGGGAACAGTCCAGCAGTGACCACTGGTAAGTAAGCCATGCAATGGATTGCATAATAAAACCATATGTTATGTGTAGATGCACAGGGGAGGGAGGAATTATCACTGCTTGAGGGAGTCAAGAGGGTCACACAGAGGGCCAATGCCTAAGATGAGTTTTGAAGAATGAATAGGAGTTCATCAAACAGACAAGAGAGCAAAAGGACATTTCAGGCAGAGGGAAGAGCATATGTGAAGTTAATGGGACATACTATAATATAATGGCACTGCCCATTTGTCCTACTCCAGCAATGTTACAAAGCTCTTTTAGGGCTATGGTCAAATGCCCATAGGGCACATCACTTCATCTAAACCTCAGCCTGAAGGCACTCAACTCTGCAAACAAGTCTCTTATCCAAAGTCACTCAGCTTGGTTTGCTCTGTGGACTGGGAAGGCCACTGTTCTGTCTCATGTTCTGGCTTTTGGTTTTGTTGCTCCTGTTCTTCTGATACTCCTCTGGTGTCACAGCTTTCTGTCCCTAGGTTGAGGAGGTTCAATACATATTTGGGTCCAAGGGACATGCTCTATTCCTGGCTCTTCCTCTTTGATGATGTTGAGATCCTATATTCCTGCCTTTGCGATGGCTTATTTGAAACATGTCAGAGTTCCAACTTTTAACCATCATAATTAACTCTGTCAGCTATCACTCACAACTAAATCATACAATCCATCTGCATCTTTCTTGACCTTCTCTTAACCAGACCCATCAGGAAAAAAGTTGTTTGGTGGTAGTTACCAAGACATGGCTAGAAGAGACATTAGATAATCCACTGCACTGAAGACCTAAAAAAGCATATTAAGTGGATAGATTGGAAAGTTGCCTAAAGGGTTGAGTTTATGTAGGAAGAATGCCAGTGTTAGGACTGGCAAGAGAAGAAACTAGCAAAATAGATTGGATCCAAAGTTTGAATGCCAAGAAAAGGCGTTTAGCTGTCATCTTCTAAATCAGCAGGAGGCATTGAAGATCTTAACAGATGGAAAAATGGGATTAGAAATGCTCCTTGAAGGCAGGGAATATGTTTCCTTCTGCATTACATTTTCTGGCTGGTGTTAGTACTAAGCGGTGGCAGTGTGCCTTCGAGTCAGTTCAGACTCGGCAACCCTCTCTAGAGTTTCAGAGGCTGTAAATCTTAACAGGAGCAGAAAGCTTCTTCTTTCTCCTTAGGAGTAGCTGACAGATTCAAACTGCTGCCCTTGCAGTTAGCAGCCCAGTTCTTAACATAGTATGCTACCAAGGCCTGTAGAAGAGGTTTCACTTCCGTCTGAGACTTGAGTCCCCTCCCTTTGTGCTATGGTCATATAGCAGGTTGTCTGGAAGTCCTACTTATCCACCCTGATTTCTTTGCTGCAGATCCTCATTCCTCTTTCGTTTTCATTGCCAGACTCTCTGCAGTGCCACACAGAGAAAGAAGAGACTGGGGCAAAGATGTCTCCCTGTTCTGACTCTGATTCCTTCCCCATTGTCTCTTGTGCTGCATGTACAGAACAGAGCCATTGACCTTCAAAAAGCGGAGCAAATTATTTTAACCTAATGAGCTTAATTACCCATTTATCAATTTAATTTGCACTTTAGAATTTTGTAAAGGGCTTTGGAAACCTTTTCTTGCACTAGCAGGTACTTGTGGCAAAAAAGTAGAACTATTCTGGCCCCACACAACCATAGCAGCAAGAGACGAGATAATGAAGCTGATGCTCACCTGCCTTTTCACATCTGGGACTTGGTTGGATATCTACAACAAATTGGCAAGATAGAAATTAATGATGCTCTATTACAGATGGGAAAACGGAACCATAGGAGATTGAGTAATCAAAAGTTATGGACAAGCTATTGACAACATTGCGAAGTATGGGTATTCCAGAACACTTAATTGTTCTCATGAGGACTCTGGTACATGGACCAAGAGGTAGTTGTTCAAACAGAACACAGGAACACTGAATGGTTTAAAATTAAGAACGGTGTGCGACAAAGTTGTATTCTTTCACCATAGTTATTCAACCTGTATGCTGAGCAAATAATTTGAGAAGCTGGCTTATATGAAGAAAAATGTGGCATCAGGATTGGAGGAAGACTCATTAACAAACTGCAATATGCAGACGATACAGCCTTGCTTGCTGAAAGTGAAGAGGACTTAAAGTATTTACTGATGCAGGGTTTAGTATGGATTGCATCTTGATGTAAAGAAAACAAAAATCCTTACCACTGGACTAATAAACAACATTCTGATCAATGGAGAAAAGATTGAAGTTGTCAAGGACTTCATTCTTCTTGGATCAACTATCAACACTCATGGAAGCAACAATCAAGAAATCAAACAACGTATTGCATTAGGCAAATCTGCTGCACAAGACCTTTTTAAAGTGTTGAAGAGCAAAGATGTCAACTTGAGGACTAAGGTGCGCCTGACCCAAGCCATGGTATTTTCAGTAACCTCTTATGCATGTGAAAGCTGGACAGTGAATAAGGAAGACCATAGAAGAATTGATGCTTTTGAGTTATAGTGTTGGAGGAGAGAATATTGAAAGTGCCATGGGCTGCCCATAGAACCAACAGATCTGTGTTGGAAGAAGTGCATCCAGAGTGCTCCTTGGAGGCCAGGATGGCCAAACTTTGTCTCTCATACTTGGGACATATTGTCAGGAGGGACCAGTCACTGGAGAAGGATATCATGTTTGGTAGGTTGGAGGGTCAGAGAAAAAGAGGAAGATACTCAGCGAGATGGATTGGCAAAGTGGCAGCATCAATGTGCTCAAGAGTGGCAAAAATTGTGAGGTTGACCCATGATCAGTCAGTGTTTCATTCTGTTGTGCATAAGGTTGCTGTGAGTTGGTACCGACTCAATGGTACCTGACAACAACAATCAAAAGTTACTTAAACATCTCCTGGTCCTGGTCTGGTCCCTTCTGGTTACACAAAGTCTTCTTCAAAAGCTCCCATATTTAGGAGATATGGTGGAAACCTTTCAAAGTCTGTATTTTGAAATATGCAGAAGAAGCATGAGCTCATTACAAATCAATGGCCACTCTTTCCTTTCCAGAATAATATTGCTGATCCAGTCGGTTTGAACTACAAGGTTGGTGGTTCAAGCTCCCCAGCTGCTACTTAGAAACTGACTTGATGACACTTAACAACAATAAGACATCAGGGAAGTTGTGGTTCCAAAAAGTCTCATCCTACCTGGTCAAGTCCTACATTTGCTACTAAGTGTCTTCTGCAGACTCACAACTGAGAAGACCATCAGCCTCCATAAATTGGGCACCCATGAGCTGCTCCTCAGAAACCCTATACAGGATTGCTATGAGTCCGAACCAACTGAACAGCACTTAACAACAGCTACAAGTCCTCCCTAGAACCTGTTATACTTCTGGGATGTGGAGCAGCCCTTTTCAGACTTGTGTTTGCCCATGAACCACCTGAATAGCTTGTTAAAAATGCAGATGAGGATCCTATTGCTTTGGAAAGGGTCCTAGGATTCTTTTTTTATAATCAGTTACCTGAATTAGGTGATGCTGAAGCTGCTGGCCCATGGTCCACACTGTGAGTAGCAAGAATAGGAGAGAAAGCAAAGAAGAGAGGAAGAGATCTGAGCAAGCATCCAAGCGGCAGAGACCTCGGTACTTGCTTCAGAAGCTAGCAGAGGTCTATAGCAGGCTGCTGTTGTTGAGGGCACAAATGATGAGAAATTATAAGAAAGTCATTCCAACTGTAAATGAGCAAGGGCTAACTGGCATTAGCCAAGTTTAAGTAGTCACTCCTCAGAAACCCTATATAGTGTCTCTATGATTTGGAACCAAGTCAATGGCACTTCACAACACCACCAACAACATACAAAGAGGCAAAACTAGTTGTTATGAAGTCAATCCTGATTCATGATGACACCATATGTAGAGGAGAACTGTGCTCCACTGGGTTTTCTGTAGAGGATTTTTTGAAAGCAGAGTACCAAGTCAGTCTTCAGAGATGCTTTTGGTGGACTTGAACCTCCAACCTTTTGAGCATAGTAACTGTTGGCCCATCAAGGGACTCTTCAGAGGTGAAAGGATTAAGGAAGTGATAGTGATACCCAGTGAGCACTAGAACTATTTAGAAGGATGTAGCTTCAGTCCTCTGGGATTTCCTGCCAGTGTGTGCCATTGGTCCAGCCCCACCAGAACCAGGAAGGCAAGGGACCCCAGGTGATACCTGTACACTAAGGATGACATATTAAGTCTAGAGCAGCAAGGCAAATTCTTCTTGGGGTTTGGGACTTGGCAAATGGAGAGTTGTTGCTCTTGTTATATGCCACTGAGTTGATTTTGACTCGCAGTGACAAAATAGAATTGTCTCATAGGGGTTTTTTGGTTTAATCCATACAGGGCACCTGGTCTTTCTCTTGTAGAGCCACTGGAAATGGAGGTGGTTGTGTGCCATGGCATTAGTTCTGACTCATAGCTACCTTGTATAGGGTTTCCAAGGCTGTAAATCTTTACGGGAATAGAAAGCCTCATTCATCTTTCTCCTGAAGAACAGTTGGTAGTTTCGAACAGCTAACCTTGAACTTAGCAGCCTGACTTATAACCATTATACTACCAGAGCCCCTTGGGTGGGTGCAAACCACGAACCAAACATTTTGATAATAGTGAAGTGCTTAATTGTTAATTAAGCTTCTTAAATGGAGAATGAGTGGCAAAAACACTCTATGTGGTGCGTTTTAATAGTCTTTACTGTTTCCTACTCCATTAGCCTCCATTTCTTTTCCTTCCGTTCATCCATCCTTTCTTCCTCCCTTCCATCTTTCCTTCTTTTTTTTTTTTTTGCTGTCTTTCTTTCTTTTTACTACTGGTTATTGCCTTTTAGGAGTCCTGGTGTGGCACTGTGGGTTAATGCGCCAGACTGCAAAGCCATTTAAACTGCAAGGTTGGCAGTTCAAGCTTACCACCTGCTCCTCGGAAACCCTGTACAGGGTTGCTATGGGCTGGAATGGACTCAACAGCACTTAACAACAACACCATTGCCTTTTCAATTATTGTAGTTGTTGATATGTGCTGTAGAATCATGTGTGACTCACAGTGATCCCGTATAGGGTTTTTGAGCATTGGTTGGTGGGTTTGAACTGCCAACCTTGCAGTTAGCAGCCCAGTGATTACCCTATAGCACCACACCAATATATTATCCATTAATTGGTAATGACTTGCAGTTTAAAACTTGCTGATTTGGGACAGATATAACAAATACATCTTATCTTGTATATCAATTTCAATTGACTGGGAATCATTACTTAGAACATGATGTTAAAAATCATTCTGAGTGGAATATGAACATGTTGGTAAATAAAGTGTGAGGTATATTTATTAAGTTGTAGTTGGTTTAGAAACTGACAGTGGCAATGCACATGCTGGCTATTTGTTATCAATGGTCTAGGAGTTTGATGTGTGACTAGAAGAGACAAATGTATCTGTAAATATTTCAAGTAAAAGGCAATGTGTAACAGGCACAATAAAGATCCTTGAAAGCACTATAGAAGCTTGAATGACTCAAAGAGGAGAACTGACAAGAAGTCTCAGTCCATGCTTTTCATGAATGATGTTTAGCATGTATCTCAATCCAGATGTAGGTCCTGAGGACCATGAAGCCTGTAGAGAAATTTAAAAAGAAAGAAAGAAAGAGACTAGCTCTCAGTGAGATTTAGCAATGTCAAGAGTACAGTTTCCCCATGATTATGGAAAGTTTGTAAGCCCGTCTTCAGCCTATAACTGCTTGGAATAGCTAAAAGGGGTTCTAGAACTTCCCCAGAGAAATAGGCTTCTTGCGTAGATGTTGCGATGTATAGAACCTTAGGTGGAATCCTAAGCCCCATCCAGAATCTTCTGAAGTGGGCCATTCCCACTATAAAGGACAAACAGACCTGCCTGGAATGCTAGAGCAACAGAAGATCTTTCTTTCAAGAAGTATCATCAGGAAAAATCCAAAACAAAAATGGCAGTATGACTGGCTACAACAAGAACAAGCAAGTTGTTTTCTGGGGAGTCAAAGCAGGCAATTAAGTCCCTTCAGGACAAATTCCCCTCCAAGACTGAAACTCAAAGGGAACACATGAGCAGGCATGTAAGCTTGCTGGCGACTCCACTGATCTACTTTTGAGTGGGGGTGGGGGAAGGCAGCAATAAAGAAATGGGCTGAGTTCAACCACATTCCATAGACTCCCATTGACCTGGAGATGAGAGAGAGAAGAGAAAGGGCTGGTTGATCCAAAGTGTGGTGAGACCTGAGGACTCCTGAGTCCATGGACAAGGATGTCGCCATGAAGGGCTAGAGGTGCGAGTGAAGCATCCAGCTGATATGAAGTGAGAGGAGAGGCACAAGAATGCCCAAATTTTCAGATAGTACCCATTTGACCTAGCCTCAATTGCTTGATAATCAGAACTCGACTAGAGGGAGATTGAAAAACAAACAATTTTTGATAAAGGAGACGAGAGTAAATTGCTAGAATTTGGTGAACTTAACCTATACTTATGGATGAAGTAGCTCAAAATACAAACTGAGAGGAAAGGAGTCTTTACATTAAATATCAATGCTATACACTCTGTATACAGTATAGATAGGGATGGGTAACTTAGACATTGGCTACCTAAAATGAGGGCATTATAAAGGCACCAAGTGACTGGCTTACACATTTTCAAGAGGGAGTTTAGTTTAAGAATGTGGGGGGGAAGGTGACTTTCATCTTGTCTAGATGGGTCTGGTGAAAAGAGATGGGGATAAGATTCTATGATTCAAAAGTAATTGTTATCATGACTAATCACAACTGTAAAGGTAGAAGTTTTATAACAAAAATGGGGGAGTAGTTAATCTTACAGTCCAGAAACAGAGGAATTAGAAAAATGATTGTAAAATGTTTCAAAACAACTTAACAGTGGAGTTGAGAAAAATAAGTAAGAAGTCAGGAAGTCAGGAAAGCACTACAGAAACAATCAAATAAGATAGATACAGCATTGAAAACAATTAAAAACCTATCAACAGCATTGAAAACAATTAAAAACCTATCAATAACAGAGTATCAGAAACAGACAATACTCTGAAAAGGCAAAGGAGTAGAATAGATGAGATGGAAGGCAGAACCACTCAGCTGGAAGACAAATCTCTCAATACCACTAAGTTAAAAAAACAAACACAAAAAAGGATAAAAAAAAATCTGAAGGCCTAAGACTCATGTTGGACAACATGAAGAGGAATAACTTAAGAACTATCAGCATTCCTGAACAAGAAGAATCACACAAGTCCACAGAGGAAATAGTTGAAGAACTACTGGAAGAAATTTCTCTAACATCCTGAAAAGTGCAAAGATAAACACTCAAGAAGCTCAATGAACCCCCGGAAGGATAGACCCCAAAAGAAAATGACCAAGACATATCATAGTCCAGCTCTCCAAAATCAAAGGCAACACTTCTGAAAGCAGAAGTGTCACATACAAAGGCAAGCAAGTGAGATTAAGCTCAGCTCTCTCAGCAGAAACCATGCAAGCAAGAAGGCAATGGGGAGACATATATAAAACCCTGAAAGAAAAGACTGCCAACCAAGAATCCTTTATCCAGCAAAGCTATCAATCAAATATGACAGCGTAATCAAAACATTCTAGGATAAACAGAAGCTAAGGGATTTTGCAAAGCCAACCTGGCACTACAAACCATCCTAAAGGGAGTTCTGTGGACAGAGAACTAACAAGAACAGACAACAACCAGAGATTGACATACCTGGCAGCACCTCCCAGAATTAAGTTGACGGAAGAAAGAGTCGAGAACAGAACAAAACTGTAAGAACAAACTCAGAGAATCTGGGAGGTCAGTCAATCATCAAAACAAGTAAAATAAGGTAAACACATAGGAACAGAGATCCAGATGGTGAGAAGGTAAGGTCAATTACAGGATAAAATGGACTATAAGGTAACCTCAAAGAAAATTAACACTACACAACATACCAAGGGAATGAAAATCCAAGAAGAACAATGGAAACTTTAAAACTATGAGGAAACTCACAAGAAAGAACACAAAAAGCATGAACTCAACAAAGAAGACACACAGAACAAAGAAATCAGAAACACCACGGGAAAAAAAAAACATAATGACAGCAATTAATCAATAACTATTGATAATTGCACTGAATGTAAACAGATTAAATGCACCTGTTAAGAGACGGAGGGTGGCAGAATGGATAAGAAAACAAGATCCTTCAATATGCAGCCTGCAAGAGACACATCTCACACACACAGACAAAAAATGATTAAAAGTCAAAGCATGGAAAAAAATATACCAAGCTAAATTCAATAAAAAACGAACAGGAGTGGCAGTACTAATCTCTGATAAAATAAACTTTAAGGCAAAAAACAGCATAATATATAAAGATGGACATTATCTCATGATTAAAGGGAAAATTGAACAAGATGAAATAACCATAATAAATATCTAGGCTCACAATCAAAGAGCTCCAAAATATATAAAGCAAACTCTAATAGATTTGAAGAAAGAAATAGATGAATCTACAATAATACTGGGTGATTTTAATATGCCACTTTCAAAAATGGATAGAACACCCAGAAAGAAACTTGACAAAGACACAGAAGAACTCAACACAATCAGCCAACTGGACCTCATAGATGTGTACAGAGCATTCAACCCAACAAATGTACAATACACATTCTTTTCCAGTGCACATTGAATATTCTCCAGAATAGACCACGTTCTAGGCCACAAAACAAATCTCCAAATATCAAAATACTACAAAGCATCTTCTCAGACCACAATGCTATCAAATTACAAATCAACAATAGGAAGACCAAGAAAATCAAGCCAAACACATGGAAAATGAAAAACATCCTGCTGAAAAGCGACTGGGTTGTAGAAGAAATGAAACGTGAAGAAATGAAACATGAATTCACAAAGTTCCTAGAAACAAATGAGAACAAAAACACAACATACCAAAATCTTTGGGACATGGTGAAAGCAGTGCTGAGAGGACAATTTATTGCAATAAATGCAAACATCCAAAAAATAAGAAGCAAAATTAACACATTAATACAGTATCTACAACAATTAGAAAGAGACCAACAGAGGGAACTTACATCCACCAAAAGAAAAGAAATAATAAAAATTAGAGCAGAAATCAATGAGATAGAAAACAGAAAAACTATAGAAAGAATCAACAGTACGAGAAGATGGTTCTTTGAAAGGATTAACAAAATCTACAGTCCATTGGCAAGCCTAACAAAAGAAAAGAGGAAGAGACACAAATAACACACATTAGAAATGACATGGGCGATGTCACAATGGACCTGAAGGAAATCAAAAGGATAATAACAGAATACTATGAAGAGTTGTACTCCAACAAATTTGAAAACTTAGAGGAGATGGGTACATTTTTAGATAAACATGACCTACCTAAACTTACACACAATGAAGTAGAAAACCTGAACAGACCTATAACAAAAGAAGAAATTGATCAGGTCATCAAAAGACTCCCAACCAATTAAAGTCCAGGCCTAGATGGCTTCACAGGTGAGTTCTATCAAACATTGAGAGAAGAATTGTCACCAATTCCACTCAAATTATTCCAGAAGATAAAATAGGATGGAAAACTTTCTAATACTGTTTATGAAGCAAGCATAACCCTCATACCAAAACCAGGGAAGGACATCACTAAAAAAGAAAACTGTAGACCAATATCCCTCATGAACATTGTTGTTGTTGTTGTTGTCAGGTGCCATCGAGTCGGAACCGACTCATAGTGACCCCATGCACAGTAGAATGAAACAATGTCTGATCCTGGGCCAACCTCACTACCACTGCCACACTTGAGTCCATCCATGATGCCACCTGGTCAATCCATCTCGTTAGGGGTCTTCCTGTTTTTCTGTGACCCTCCACCTTACCCAGCATGACATCCTTTTTCAGCGACTGTTTCCTCCGGACAATATGTCCAAAGTATGAGAGACGAAGCTTAGCCATCTTGGCTTCCAAGGAGCACTCTGGCTGCACTTCTTCCAAAACAGATCTATTGGTTCTTTTGGCAGTCCATGGCACTTTCAGTATTCTCCTCCAACACCACAACTCAAAGGCATCAATTCTTCTACGATCTTCCTTATTCACTGTCCAGCTTTTGCATCCATATGAGGCTATTGAAAACACCATGGCCTGGGTCAGACGCACCCTAGTCCTCAAGCTGACATCTCTGCTCTTCAATACTTTAAAAAGTTCCTGTGCAGCAGATTTGCCCAATGCAATACGTTGTCTATTCTCTTGACTGCTGTTTCCATGAGTGTTGATAGTTGCAAAAATTCTCAACAAAATCCTAGCCAACAGAATCCAACAGCACATCAAAAAAATAAAACATGACCAAGTGGGTTTCATAAAAGGGATGCAAGGATGGTTCAACATCAGGAAGACAATCAACATAATGCATCATATAAATAAAAAGGAAAAGAACCACGTGATCATATCAATTGATGCAGAAAAGGCATTTGACAAAATCCAACATCCATTCTTGATAAAAACACTCAACAAAGTAGGAATTGAAGTGGAATTCATCAACATAATTAAGAGCATATACACAAAACCAAGAGCCTACATTACACTCAATGGAGAGAAACTGAAAGCCTTCCCCCAGTGAACAGGAACTAGACAAGGATGCCATTTATCACTGCTCCTATTCAGTATTGTGTTGGAAGTTTTAGCCAGAGCTATACGGCATGTTAAAGAAATGAAAGGCATCCAAATTGGCTAAGAGGAAGTAAAATTTTCCTTATTTGCAGATGATATGATCCTATACATAGAAAACCCCAAAGACTTAGTAAAAAAACAAACTACTAGACCTCATCGAAAAATTAACATACAAAAATCAATTGGATTTCTCTATAGCAACAGCGATAGCAAAGAAAAGACATTAGGAAAGCAATACCATTTACAATAGTCACCCAAAGGATGAATTATTTAGGAATAAACATAATCAGAGAAACAAAAGACATATATAAAGACAATTACAAAACACTACAAGAAACCAAAAGAGACATACAGAAGTGGAAGACTCAGTATCGTGAAAGTGTCAATATTGCCCAGAGCAATTTACACATACAATGCAGTCCCAATCCAGATTCCAACAACATTCTTCAAAGAGATGGAAATTACTAAACTTATATGGAAAGGAAAGAGACCCAGGATAAGCAAAGTGCTGCTTAAAAGGAAGAACAAGGTTGGAAGTCTCTCACTCCCTGATTGCAAACTTTACTACATGGCTACAGTGGTCAAAAAAGCCTGGTACTGGTACAATGAAAGATACATTGATCAATGGTACAGAATCGCGAATCCAGAAATTAACCCATCTACATACAGCCAAATAATTTTCAACAATGTGCTTAGGCACATTGCATGGGGAAGAGACAGTCTCTTTAACAAATGGTGCTGGCAGAACTAGAAAGTGATATGTCAAAGACTGAAACAAGACCTTTGCCTCATGCCCTATACAAAAACGAACTCAACATGGATTACAAATCTAAATGTGAATCCCAAAATTATGAAGGTCATCAATGAAAAAATAGGGACAAATGTGAGGGAACTAATTCAGGAAATACACAGACTACCACACATTTTGAAAAGTACACAAAAAATAGACAAAATAGATGAGTGGGACATATTAAAAATTAAAAATTTATGTACATCAAAAGACTTCACCAAAAGAGTAAAAAGGGACCCCACAGACTGGGAAAAAATCTTTTGCAATGACATATCAGATAAGGGACTAATTTCTAATATATATAGGAAAATACAACACATCTACAAAAATGAGACAAATAACCCAATTAAGAAATGGGCACAGGACATGAACAGACACTTCACCAAGGAAGAGATCCAGGCAGCCAAAAAACATATGAAGAAATGTTCACTATCACTAGCCATTTGAAAGATGCAAATCAAAACAACAATGAGATATCATCTCATACCAGCAATAACCGCAAAGATCAAAAAAGTTGAGGACAATAAATTCTGGCGTGGATATGGAGAGACTGGGACACTCCTGCATTGCTGGTGGGACTGCAAAATGGTCCAACCTCTCTGGAAAGCAATATGGCACTTCCTCAGAAGGTTGGAAATAGAAATACCTTATGATCCAGCAATTCCTCTACTTGGTATTTACCCACAAGAAATATGAGCCATAACACAAGTAGCTATATGCACACCAATGTTCATAGCAGCACTATTTACAATAGCAAAAAGATGGAGAGAGGCTAAGTGGTCATCAATTGAAGAATGGATAAACAAACTGTGGTACATACACACAATGGAATATTATGTTGCCTTGAAGAATAACAAGGAAGCTGCAAACCACCAGTTAACATGGATGAAGGTTGAAGACATTATGTTGAGTGAAATTAGTGAGTCACAAAAGGAGAAATATTGCATAGGATCACTACTATAAAAGACTAAGAAAAAGAACCCAAACTAAAGGGAGGTGGGTGGGATTCTTTGTTGGTTGCTGGGATGTTGGGGGGTGGGTGAGGGAGGGACGGAAAGGTAGAGCACAGGGCAGGGAATAGACACAGGATAGTTTGGGTGCTGGGGAGGGGGCAAGATACAAAAAGGAGAGGGGAATGGAAGAACAAAGCAGATGGTAGAACATTTAGGCAGGTTTGCATGGGATAAGTGGGACAGAGGTAAATAAATGATGTGTGCACAACCTTGGAACAACAGGGCTCTGGGGTACAGGGATTCAGACATGGTTGGAATGGGGAAAATAATGTAAAGATGCTTGGCTGTCTTCTGAATCTTGGTTTTCCTTGCATTACATTATAAAATAGACACTGGCAGGGGAGAGAAAAGGAAAAGCCAGAAATATCACCATAGAAAGCTTGTAAGTCTGTCTTCTGCCTATAACTGATTGGAATACCTAAAATGCAGCTATAATGTGCCCAGGGAAGGAGGCTTCCTGCAGAGCCTCAGCATTACATAAGACTAAAGGTGGAAGCCTGAACAGCATCCAGAATCTTCAGAGGTGGGAAATTTCCCATTGAGAGGATGGGCAGACCAGCTTGGAGCGGCCAGAAGAACAGAAGATACTTCCTGAAAGAAAGACTGACAGGAAAAATGTAAAACAATAGAGGCAGACCAACTGATTACTATAAGAACAAGCAAGTTACCCAGGAGACATCAAGGCAAGGGGTTGGGTCCCCTCAGTATAAACACCCTTCCAAGCTAAGACTCAATGGTAATACATGCTCTGATTGGTGACCACCCTCATCAATGACAACGGCAAGTGAGGGAAAAACAGCTATGAGCTAAGCCCTACAATGTTCAATAGACTCCTGTGAACCCAGGTGGAGACCTGGTTGGCCAGCAGTGTGGGAAGACCTGGGGATTCTTGGGCCCAGATTCAGTGACATAGCCACAGAGCACTAGAGTGGAGAGTGAAGTGTCTAGCTGATAAGAAGAGAGGGCATATACACAAGAGGACCCACACTTGCAGATAATACCCACTTAACCTGGCTTTAATGACTGAATGATCAGAGTGCAACTAGAAGAAGAAAGAAGAGGGGAAAAAAGAGTAATCTGATACAATTTGATGAACTTGACCTGTATCTATGGATGCAGTAGCTCATAGAAGGATCAAATCTTTACAGCAAGGATCACTCCCATCCCCTCCCTACACAGAGTAGACAGGGATGGGCAACTTGGACATTGGCTATCCAAAATGGGGGGGAGGGGGCGTTACAAAGGCAAGAAGTGACTGGCTTACAAGCTTTCAAGAGGGAACCTAGATAAAGAGGGTGTGAAGGAAGGTAGAATTTCCACTGGGTAGTATCTAATCTGTCCAGGAGGGACTGATGAAAGGAAATGTGGATGGGTCTCTTGTGATACAACGGTGAATAATTGTTACCAGAATTGATTGTGAGGGTTTCAACTGTAAAAGTAGACATTTTGTGGCAAGGAGGGGAGTGATTAACTTTTCTGTCTAGGAGCAGAGGTCCCTGGAACCATGAAGGGAGAAGAGCCGAAAGCACGACCCTACCCAGAGAAGCAGTGATCCCTGAGATGGAGGCAGAGAAGATGACGAGGAGGGATGGAGCAGCTGGGGACTCTGGACCCAGGGAGGGAGAGGGCCTATGTGCTGATGACTGGGTGGGGGGAGAGTTGGGGAGAGGAGGAGCAGGCTTGTAGGAAGTACCCTTTCATTTCTAAGTGATGCTTGGAGGGGATTGTAACAATGGCAATTAAACAATATACAATAGGATGAATGTAAAACTAACGTTCTCCCATGTAAACTATCCCATAATTCACAATAAAACTTTAAAAAAAAAAAAAAAGAGATAATACATTATGATCAAGTGGGATTCATATCAGGGATGGTTCAACGTTATCCATCATATAAATGAGAAAAACGAAAATAACCACATGATCATATCGGTTGATGCAGAAAAGGCATTTGACAAAATCCAACATCCATTCCTGATAAAAACACTCAACAAAAGAGGAATTGAAGGGAAATTCCTCAACATAATTAAGAGCATATATACAAAACCAACAGCCTACATTACTATCAATGGAGAGAAACTGAACACCTTCCCTCT
>NW_006408527.1:4547466-4548767 GCF_000296735.1 Chrysochloris asiatica | reverse complement strand
TTGAAAATAGAAATACCTTATGATCCAGCAATTCCTCTACTTGGTATTTACCCACAAGAAATATGAGTCACAACACGAGAAGATATATTCATACCAATGTTCATAGCAGCACTATGATGGAGACAGCCAAAGTGCCCATCAACTGAAGAATGGATAAACAAACTGTGGTACATACACACAGTGGAATATTATGCTGCCTTGAAGAATAACAAGGAAGCTACAATCCACTGCTTAACATGGATGAACCTTGAGGGCATTATGCGGAGTGAAATTTGTCAGTCACAAAAGGAGAAATATTGCATAGGACCACTACTGTAAAGGATTTAAAAAAAGGACCCATACTAAAGGGGGTGGATTCTTTGCTGGCTTCTGGGATGTAGTGGGGAATGGGGAGGGGACAGAGGGGAAGGTGGAGCACAGGGCAGAGAATAGATACAGGATAGTTTGGGTGCTGGGGAGCGGGACAATATACAAGAAGGGAGAGGGGAATGGAAGAACAAAGCAGATGGGAGACCAGTTAGCCAGGTTTGCATAGGCTAAGTGAGACAGAGGTAAATAGTGATGTATGCACAACCTTGGAACAACAGGGCTCTGGGATACAAGGGATTGAGCCATGGTTAGAATGCGGAAAAGGAGGAATAATGTTAAGATACTTGGCTGTCTTTTGAATCTTGGTTTTCCTTCCATTATATTATAAATCAGACACTGGAGGGGGAGAGAAAGGAATAACCAGAAACATCACTATAGAAAACTTGTAAGTCCATCTTCTGCCTATAACTGATTGGAATACCTAAAATGGGGCTACAACGTGCCCAGTGAAGGAGGCTTCCTGCAGAGCCTCGGTATTACATAGGTGGAAGCCTCAACCACATCCAGATCTTCAGAGATGGGAAATTTCCACTTGAAAGGACTAGTAGACTAGCGTGGAGCAGGTAGAAGAACAAAAGATACTTCTTGGAAGAAAGACCGACAGGAAAAATACAAAACAATTTAGGCAGACCTACTATTACTACCAGAACAAGCAAATTGCTTGCCCAGGAGACATCAAGGCAAGCAATTGGGTCCCCCCAGTGTAAACACCCTCCCAAGGCTAAGACTTAATGGGAATACACGCTCTGATCTGTGACCACGCTTGTCACCATAAGGGGAAGTGAGGGAAAAACAGCAATGAAAAAGTGAGGGAAAAACAGCCCTACAATGTTCAATAGACTCCTGTGAACCCAGGTGGACGCCTGGTTGGCCAGCAGTGTGGCAAGACCTGGGGACTCCTGGGCCCAGAGTCAGTGACATAGCCACAGAGG
>NW_006408527.1:4545266-4545956 GCF_000296735.1 Chrysochloris asiatica | reverse complement strand
AGGCTTTCTACTCCCGTAAAGATTTACACCCTCGGAAACCCTGTACAGGGTCGCTATGGGTCGGACCCGACTCGATGGCTCTTAACAACAACAACGCTACCAGAGGGGAGTGTGTTAATTGTTTACACCACTCAGGAATTTCTTCCATAAGATTGTTGTTGTTACATGCTGTTGAGTCAGTAGCAACTCATAGAGCTCCTTTATAGAGTTTCCAAGGAATGACTAGTGGGTTTGAACTGCTGGCCTTGCGGTTAGCAGTCCAGTGCTTACCCAACAGCGCCATTCCAGGACCCCGTAAGATTGTTGTTGTTGTTAAATGGCATCAAGTAGGTACCGAATCATAGCAACATTATGCATAGCAGAACAAAACACTGCCCAATCCTGGGCCAACCTCACTATTGTTGCCACGCTTGAGTCTGTTGAAGCTGCCACTTTGCCAATCCATCTTACTGGGGGTCTTCCTCTTTTTCTCTGACCCTCATTGTACCAAACATCCTTCTTCAGCAACTGGTCCCTCCTGACAATATGTCCCAAGCATGATTGACGAAGTTTGGCCATCTTGGCCTCCAAGGTGCATTCTGGCTGCACTTCTTCCAACACAGACCTGTTGGTTCTTTAGGCAGCCCATGGCACTTTCAATATTCTCCTCCAACACCATAACTCAAAGGCATCAATTCTTCTATGGTCTTC
>NW_006408527.1:4537132-4544602 GCF_000296735.1 Chrysochloris asiatica | reverse complement strand
ATAAGATTAGGAGAGTACATAAATTCTATGAATGACTAGCTTTGGCTGTGCTGATGACTGTGTGATCTCAGAGTCTGAGCCCACTGATAAGATCACTTCTTTCTTACCCCTCAGCCCATCTTCTCTCCTCCTCCTCCCATTTCATGCATACAACATCCAATCACTATTTGCTTTAAAATGAATATTCAAGAACATAATCTGTAGACATTGAAACAACGATTTGGGAATTATTGAGGTCACCCATTACTTATCAGGGACTCCTGGTGTGGCACTGTAGCATCAGCACTGGATTGAGAACCATAAGATCAGCAGTTCAAACCTACCAGCTGCTCCTTGGAAACCCTATACAGAGTCACTATGAATTGGAACCAATTTAAAGGCATTTAACAACAACAATTACTTATCAAGGCAAAGTTAAGCAAAGAAGCCAGTAGGGATTCCATAAGGATGATTTGAAGCAGGATAATTTCTCAGACACCCTAAAACATATTCATACTGAGAAGCTGCATCTGTAACCAAACACTTTTGGTTAGAGAATCATAAGAGTTAGTATTAGAAATGTCAATGGTCATCATGACAAATTCTTTGGTGAGGAATCAAAAAGAGCTAAGTTTAGATCCAAAGGGATTTCTTAAAAGGAATTTAGAGAGGCAGGTCTATATTACAGGGCTTCATTTACTTGTGTTCTTCCTCTCTCTGTCTCTGTCTCTGTCTCTTTCTCTTTGTTGTGGGTTGAATTCTACCTCCCATTACTCCCACTGAAAATATATGCGTTAAAATCCTGTTCCCCACATCTGTGGATGTGATCCTCTTTGGAAACAGAAATTTTCTTATGTTATCCTAATGAGGCCACTGCAGAACTGGGTAGGTCCTAAACCTAGTCACCTCTGAGTTATAAAAAGAGCAGACAGACAAAGAAACACACACAGGGGGATAGTCCATATGAAGACAGATGCCAAGGAATGCCAAAGAATGCTAAGGATTGCCAAGGAATTCCATGGAACTCCCATGGCTACCAACAAGGAAAGGCCTCTCCCTCTAGCCTCCTGAACTTGGAGAAGATACAGGATGAGTGATTCCTGAACTATGAACTTTAAAACTTCTCCCTTATGACGATATGTGCACAGCCTTGGAACTCCAAGGCTCTGAGATACAGGGACTGTCCCATGGTTGGAATGGGCAGGAAATCATGTTAAGATGCTTTGAATCTTGGTTTCCCTTGCATTATAATAAAGAGTAGACACTGGAGGGGGAGAGAAAGGAATAGTCAGGAACATCATACTAGAAGGCTTGTAAGTCCGTCTTCTGCCTTTAACAGATTGGTATACCTAAAATGGGGCTACAGTGTACCCGGTGAACGAGGCTTCCTGCAGACCCTTTGCAATACATAAAACCAGAACCACATCCAGATCACCAAAGATGAGAAATCTCCACTTGAAAGGACAAGCTGATCAGCCTGGAGCGGTGAGAAGAACAAAAGATATGTCTCGAATGGAAGACCTAAAAGAAAAATACGATACAACGGAAACAGATGGATGGTTACTACAGGACCAAATGGGTCGCTTCCCTAGGAGACATTGGGACAGTTGGTTGGGTCCTACCAACGTAGGCCCCCTCCCAAAACCGAGACTCGGTGGAAATGCATGCTCGGATTGGTAACCACACGCATCACCGTTGGGGAGAAGTGGGGTAAAGGCAGCAATGAAGCGGCGAGCTAACCCTCACAATATTCAGACGTCTCCTGTGGACCTGGTTGGGGACCTGGTTGGGAAGCAGTGCGAGGAGACCCGAGGACCCCTGGGCCCAGAGTCAGTGACGTGGCCACGGAGGACTCAAGTGGAGAATGGAGCTGCCGGCTGATGGGAAGAGAGGGCATGTGCACAAGAACACCCACACTTGCAGATGGTACCCACATGACCGGGGCCGGATGACTGGATGAGCAGAGCTCAACAAGGAGAAGAAAGAAGGGGGGGAGGGGGGAAGAAATAGAAGATTGAGCTGATTCAATCACATGAACTTGACCTATACATACGAATGCAACGACTCAAAAGAGGTGACAAATCTTTACAGCAAGAAACATTTCCACCCCCTCCACACATAGAGTAGACAGAGATGGGCAACTTGGGCATTGGATACCCAAATGGGGAGGGAGGGACTACAAAGGCAAGAAGTAACTGACTTACAAGCTTTCAAGAGGGAACCTAGACCTAGGGGGCATGGAGGAAGGCAGAACCAGTGAGCATTATCCAATCTGTCTAGGTGGAGCTGATGAAATGAAATACAGATGGGTTACGCATGATACTGTAGTGAATAAGGGGTATCAAGACAGACTGTGAGGGTTGGAAATGCAAAGGTAGATGTTTTGTAGCAAGGAAGAGAGTGATTATTTCTCCAGTTTAGGAGCGGAGGTCTCTTGGACCACCAACGGAGAAGAGTCGAGAGTGGGACCCTACCCAGAGAAGTAGGGATGCCTGAGACGGAGACAGAGACGATGACATGGAGGGATGAAGCGGCTGGGGGACTTTGGATTCAGAGAGGGAGAGGGACTGGGGGCTGAAGATGGAGGGGGGGGGGGGGGGGGGTTGTGTAGAGGATGGGCTTCTAGGATATGTCCTTTGGTCGGATGATGCTGCACGGAGGGTATTGGAAACATGGTGATGTAATGATGTATGATGGAATGAATGTAAAACTAAAGTTCTCTCATGTAAACCATCATATAATTCACAATAAAACACTTAAAAAAACCCAAAAACTTCTCCCTTATGGTCATTCTGTTACAGAGGCTCTAGGTAAATAAGAATTGCTCTCTTTTTATTCTCTGCTATTGTGGCTCCCCTCTCTCTTCCAAATCTTAAATTTTTCCTATAGCTTCACCAGTGCATCGAGTGCTCTCACTTCTCTCTTCCATCATTGCCCCTTAAGCTTTCTAACTCTAGAGAAGAACTAAGAAATGCAAGTGATTGACACTACTGGGAAAGAGTGAACTTAATCTTTAGTCAAAGAGTAGTAAAAAGGAGTTTGATGTTGAACAACAGCTCAGACAAAAATTCTAGCAACTAGTATGTAGGCTGGAGCAAAGTGGTCAGTAAGGAGGGAACCTTGTGCTTGAAGTCACATGAAATTACTACCTTCCTTCCACCGTATTGAACAATCTACATGGTCAGAGGCTACCAAGGAGCTGATTCTAGGAACGGAGCCAAATCCAGTCAATTAGGAGAAGTCAGGGAGTGCTTAGGATCTTGTAACACCATCTATCATTAGAATTGAAGCACTCAACAGAGGGTAGCCTGGAGGCTTATCACAAATTTTTCTTGACATTAGAGAAATTGGCTTAAGGGAATGTAAGAAAAAAATGGAAAAAAGAAAAAAAGCTGCGAACTTCCAAAGGTTCTTGATTGGAATTTTAACACACATCCTGCATCTTGATTACAACCAGAAAGTAGGAGGTAATTCAAATAAATTTTCAGCTGTCCAGTGCAGCAATAAAGAATAAAAATGCCAGAGAACTCATTAGAAACACAGAGATTTCAGAGATGAGCCATAGAGATGGTGACCCACAGAGATGTCTCACCAGCTATGCCTAAGAGCTACTATGATGTCTTAATTTGTAGTTGCATCTACTTAAACCTTCTATTTATTTTGCAAAAGAATAATTAAGTCACTACTTGCCTGAGTGTATTCTGTTTGGATACCAGGACTGTGACACCCATGTATAAACCTGGAGAGTGAGGTGTCCTCTCTGCGCCTCAGCCGCCTCACTTTGAAACAGAATAGAATGCATCAAAGCACAGGGTAACCCTCCAGGGCAGCCCCGAGGTGTTCTTGTAAATAGAGTCAATTTATCACTCTGGTTTCAGGGGAGAAAATTCTATGAAGTTTTTAAACAAATAACTGAGCAAGTAGTAATTGTGGTAGTCACACTGTATAGTAGGTAGCTGGGCAAAGGAAACAGGAGGTAATGGAAAGCCCCATATTAAAAAACATCCTAGTTTCTGCCTACTTGGTCAGACAGGCAGGAATTGGGAAGAAAACAGGCATTAAGGGGAAGTCTAGTCCTTTCCTTCACAGGACAAAGTTTGATTCCAACTTGATTTGTATCTCCTGTATCTCCTTTTTCAATGTCCTCATTCAGCATGACCCCTCCACTCCAAAAGGACTGCTGCTCCAGTGAAGGGCTTTGTCCACCCCTCTCCTCTCACAGAACTCTCAAGAGAAGTGTTCTGACAAGCCTGGAGGAGGCCCAAGGATATTTTGTTGTTGTTAGCTACCATCAATTATACCCCCAACTCATGATGACCCCATTCACAATATTACAAAATGCCACCATTCACAATATTACAAAATGCTACCTGATCCCAAATCCTCCTTATCGTCGGCTGTGGATCTGATAAATATGACCGGGTTTTTACTGATTGTCAGAAGTCGATTACCAGGGCTTTCTCCCTAGTCTTTCTGAGTCTGGAAGCTCTGATGAAACCTGGTAAGTATCACAGCAACATGCAAGCCTCAGCTGGGTTGTTGGTGGCACATGAGGTTCACTGGCTAGGAATTGAACTTGAATCTCCAACATGATAGGTGAGAATTCTACCACTGAGCCACCACTAAGGAAACTGAGGCTCAGAGAGATTATGTGATTTATCTATAACCCATTAGATGACAGTCTTAACCAATCTTGTCTAGACTGAGGTAGTCCACTGTCATAGGCAGAGTTAGAACTTGGTTTTTATTGGCTTTCTAACACATTTGTCTTCAGGTAAAATTGTCAGTGTAACATCTTACCAAAGGACGAATACATCTTATTTCTCATAAGTGACTGCCAACGTTAAGACATGCTAAATTTTTCAACGTAAAAACTTCTGACAATTGTAACTCATTACTTCAATACAAGGCCTGAACTACTGCAGTCTGTCCACAGCCAGAAGGAAAACACTGGGCACAAACCCAGCAACACATTCTTTGACAGCAGCATGAACTATTTTACAACAGTTTCCAGGAAGTTTTCATTGACTGTCCTGATTATGATGAAATCTTTGTGAGGAAGTCTTAACACATACAGACTCCAAGAGCTATCAGATCACACAGAGAAAAAAAGCACTTTAAGAGAGTTTCTGGGTGTTTGCAAACATATGGAGTTTGCTGCTAACAAAAAGACTGAGGCACACAGAAATGCTTCTGAAGAAAGGCCTAGTGATCAACTTCTAAAAAGCCAGTCTTAAAGAACCCTATCGAATGAACACAGTTCACCTCTGACATACACAAGGTTACTATCTATCAGAAAAAATCATTGACTTTGATTCAACCATTACTGTTTTTCGTTGTCCCCCCCGCCCCTTCTTTAAGATGTTTGCTTTATTAAGACATCTGGACGTTCTCTATGTTTTGCTGCTTAGTCTACCTTTTGCCTCCTAGAAATCCAATCACAGAAATCCATAATCCCTAACCTTTTGTCTCTAAGTCAATCTTTGCTTTGGGGACAATGTCCAGGTTAGTTAAAAATCCAGCCTTTGTGGATAACCTCTGTTTATCAGAGAGGTTGAACTTATTTCATGAGGTTTTGGTCATCTGGCATCCTCGTCATTTCATACCTTTTGTTCATTATTCTACTTCTTTTGTCTTTGTTTGATATTTTCCTTCCTTACTTTGTTGTTGTTGTTGTTATGTGCCGTCGAGTCGGTTCCAACCCATAGCGACCCTGTACAGGGTTTCCGAAGCTGTAAATCTTTACGGGAGCAGAAAGCCTCGTCTTTCTCCCACGGAGCGGCTGGTAGTTTTGAACTGCTGACTTTTTGGTTCACAGCCCGATTCGTAACCACTATGCTACCAGAGCGCCTTACTTTAGAGAGTTGTACAAATATTCTGAATAATAATCCTTTTAATAAATATCTTTTCCCAATTTATGACTCATCCTTTCACTTTGCTACATATTAACTCTCATTCTGGTTTTGAATTTATCAATGTTTTCTTTTATGATCTGTGCTTTTAATGTCTTGTTAAAGTAGTCTTCTCTTACTCCACTGACAAAAAATAATTCACCTACATTTTTTCTAAAAGTTTTGTTCGAGATCTCATTGAACACACACACACACATATACACATATATGTATATGTTTGTGTATGTATGTAAGGAGCTCTGGTAGCATAGCGGTTACGAATTGGGCTGCTAAGCTCAAGGTAAGCAGTCCAAAACTACCAGCTGTTCCACAGGAGAAAGATGAGGCTTCTGCTCCCGTAAAGATTTACAGCCTCGGAAACCCTGTGCAGGGTCACTATGAGTCGGAACCGACTCCACGGCACATGACTGCCACCACCCCCATGTATATATGTGTGTATATAATACATGAAGAGAGCAAAAAGTCATTAAGAAGACAAGAAAAAAGGAAAAGGAATATTACAACAAAATGTGCAAAGATCTGGAATCAGAAAACCAAAAAGGAAAAACATGCTCAGCATTTCTCAAGCTGGGGAACTGAAGAAAAAATTTCAAGCCTCAACTTTCATTATTGAAAGATTCTCTGGGTAAATTATTGAATAATGCAGAAAGCATCAAGAGAAGATGAAAGGAATACACAGAGTCATTGTACTAAAAGGAAATGGTTGATGTTCAACTGTTTCAAGAGGTAGCATATGATCAAGAGCCAATGATACTGAAGGAGGAAGTCCAAGGTGCATTGAAGGAATTGGCAAAGAACAAAGCACTAGAAATTGATGGAATAAAAACTGAAACCTTTCAAGAAAGTGAGGCAGCACTGGAGGCACTCACTCATCGCTGCCAAGAAATTTGGAAGACAACTATCTGGCCAACTGATTGGAAGAGATCCATATTTGTGCCCATTCCAAAGAGATCCAATGGAATGCAGAAATCATCAGACAATCTCTTTGATATTCCATGCAAATAAAGTTTTCCTAAAGGTAACACAGAAATGGCTGCAAGCATTCATTGACAGAGAACTTCCAGAGGCTCAAGCCAGTTTCATAAGAGGCCATGGAACGAGGGATATCATTGCTGATGTCCGATGGATGTTGGCTGAAAGCAGAGAATATCAGAAAGATGTTTACCTGCACTTTATTGACTACGCAAAGACTTTCGATTGTGTGGATCATGACAAGCTATGGACAACATTGCGAAGTATTTGCATTCCAGAACACTTAATTGTGCTCATGAGGAATCTGTACCTGGACCAAGCGGCAGTTGTTTGAACAGAGCATGGGAACACTGAATGGTTTAAAATTAAGAAAGGTGTGTGACAAGATTGTATTTTTCACCATACTTATTTAACTTGTATGCTGAGCAAATAATCCGAGAAGCTGGGTTACTTGATGAAAAACATGGCATTAGGATTGGAGGAAGATTAATTAACAACCTGCAATATGCAGGTGATACAACGTTGCTTGCTGAAAGTGAAGAGGACGTAAAACATTTATTGATGTAGATCAAAGAGCACAGCCTTCAGTATGGATTGCATCTCAGTG
>NW_006408527.1:4533997-4536372 GCF_000296735.1 Chrysochloris asiatica | reverse complement strand
ATATATATATATATATTGTGATGTCTCTGTAGGATAGGCACTAGGTTGTGAACCACAAGATCATCATTTCAAGCCTACCAGACACTCTCTTTGGGGAGAACATTTGAGGCTTTATGCTCCCGCAAATATTTACAGCTTCAGAAACCCTATACAGGGTTGCTATGAGTAAGAATCTACTTGAAGGCCCTGAACAACAGCAACATATACATCACAACATTTTCTAATTCAACATTTTTCATATGTATAGTCTAGTGACATCATTCACCTTAATCACATTCACAAGCATCACCAATAATCATTACCAGATTTTCCATCACCGTAGACAGAAATGTATTGCTTCCTAAACAATGCCTCCCTTTTCATCCTTCCTCCTGCCCCTGGTAACCAATGATAGAGCTTTGATCTCTATGTATTTACCAATTCTAGGTATTTCATATAAGTGAGATCATATAATATTTGTTCTTTTGTGATTGACTCATTTCACTCAGCAAAATATTTATTGTCAAGATTTGTCCATATTATAGCATAGGTTAGAACTTCCTTTCTCTTTATGGTAGAGTGATAATTCCATTGGAGTCTTGATGTGGGTTAATGTGCCAGACTGCAGAGCTGTTTGCTGCAAGATAAGCGGTTCAAGCTCACCAACTGCTTCTCAGAAACCCTACACAGGGTTGCTATGCATTGGAATCGACTCGACGGCACTCAACAACAACAACAACAATATTCCACTGCATGAAAGCACCATTTTTTGTTCATTCCTTTATCTGTTGAACAATTTTTTACCTACTTAATTGGAAATGACATTTTGATTCCTGTTTAAAAATCAAGGGTCAGGATACTCAGCATGCAAGTATTAAGAAAATGTGCCTTATTGGATGAGGGGAAAGAGAAAGATGTTCAAGTCATCAGAGGAAAAGAGAGAAAGCATTAAATATCAGTTATGGATTACACAATATTGTTGTTGATAATTCTGTCATGTGCAGAGTGGACTGTGCTCCATGTGGTTTTCAAGGCTGTGATCTTTAGAAAGCAGAGTATCAGTTCTTTGTCCCAAGGTTCTTCTGAGTGGGTTTGAACCAGCAATTTCTTGGCTAGTAGGAGTAGCATTTAAATGCTTGAGCCACCTAGGAACTCCACCCTAGACTATGCATATTTCTGTTTGCATCTGGGAAGGTTTAAACAATGAAAAGTAATGCAAAACCAAGTCTTTTCCTTAATTATAACAGTGGGAAGATTTGCAAGAACCTTAAGATACATAACAAGAAATGTTTCAGGTGCAATGGAACTTCAGTCTGTGAAAAAATTGCCGTAAGAGTGATTTATTGACAGACTAAGGAGATAGTGTCAAAAAGACTGAAGACATTTTTGTCAGAGTATGTTCACAAAACAAGGGGAAAGGTCAAGTCAGAAATGCACATACATTTTCTTAAGAACAAAACATTTGAAAGAGAGTATCCTAGTCTCCATGTCTTTAAACATTCTGGGGGGAAAAAAAACCCACAAAAAACAAAAAACCCAACCCTGTTAATATGTTGGAATCCAGGACACAAAGGACATGAAAACGAATCACTGGCAATTTTCAATAAGGAAAGTTCTGGTGAGAGAGAGGCAATGTGTTAGGAAGGAAGGGAAGTATGGAGAGGAGAGCAATAATTGTTTTCCAACTGCTATAGATAAAACGCATATCTAAGAGGTATGCCTGACCTTCAGGCAGCGCATATATCAGCCTCAGAAGAGGAGAGACAAAGGGAAGAAAATCACAGGGGAGAGGAGACAGAATCCAGTCTCTGTATGCAAAGTGAAAGCCATTGTGGGCCACTGAGGAGATAATAAGGGGAAGTGGAGAGCAGAAAAGTAAGGCAGAGTGATAAGCACACCACAGTGAAGAGGGAAAATAAAACAGGGGAGAGGAGATAAATCCCCCATACAGAAGTCTTCAGTAGAGGCCAAGAGTTCTCGGAGGGAATTATCTGAGGGGCCTGTATATTTGAGGTGTCTTGTGATTCAAAATTTGTGAAAAATGTAGGCTTGGCATCAAACAATCCAAGTCCCCACCAGGATTCATAATAAAAGCAGCTCCCACTTATTGTGGCCTTTTAAAGTGTCAAGTGCAACTCCAGGTAAGTGGAGGATGCTGGCTTATTGAGTTCACGGTGATAAAAATAAGAGTAATACCAAATAGTAGATACCAGATAGTAATACCAAATTGTTGTTATTGTGTGCCATCGAGTCGATTCAGACTCCTAGTGGCCCTATATGAAAGGGTAGAATGGCCCAGTAGGGTTTCATAGCTTGTACTAATTATGGGGGGAGTTCTGGTGTGGCACCATAGGCTAAGCACTCAACCTCAAGGTCAGTTTGACCCACAAGGTCAG
>NW_006408527.1:4530765-4532862 GCF_000296735.1 Chrysochloris asiatica | reverse complement strand
TGATGGTGGACCCAAGCAAAATGAAGTCTTTGAGAACTGCAGTCTTTTCTCCATTTATTTTGATGTTATTTACTGTTCCAGCTGTGAGGATTTTTGGTTTCTTTACATTGATGTGCAACCCATACCAAAGACTGTGGTCTTTAATCTTCAATGGTAAGTATTTTAAGTCCTTTTTGCTTTGAACAAGAAAGGTTGTATCATTTGTATATCTCAGATTGTTAATTAGTTTTTCACTTGCCCTGATGTCACATTCTTCTTCATCTAAGCCAGCAACAATTTTTTTGTGTGTCAAGCCCTATTCTAAAAGCCTTATGTATTTGTTTCCTAGAGCTGTATTATAAACTAAGTTGCTTAAAACAAGTGTATTCTTCTGTAGTTTTATACAAGGTGTCAGCAGGGCCATGCTCCAACTGCTCTAGAAGAGGATCTTTCCTTATCTCTTCAGGGTCATCTTCTTTTGTATGTCTCTGCATCTTCAAATATTTATCTCCCTTATAAGGACATCTTTTATTGGACTAAGGCCCATCCTAACCCAGTAAAACCCCATCTTCACTTGATGTAAACCCTATTTCCAAATAAAGTTACATTCAAAGGTATCAGGGATTAAAGCATCAATGTATACCTTTCAGGGGAATATAGTTCAACCCACAATACACTGCATGTGCCAATGAATAAGAACCCATACTCATTAAAAATAAAAGCAAAGAGATTCCTTGAAGGTTCAAAACAGTTCAAATGAGGACAGCTCTGATGTCACAAAACGAAATCAAATGCGTCAAAATGGCAGAGTAACCAAGGCCTATTTGTGTAATAAAATCAAGAATTAAATGTACAACATTCTGATTGGAAGTTACAAGATCAGAGAAGCTGGAGGTGGGGCAATTTGTTACAGAAGTTTTACAGTGATTGGTTGGAAACCTGATGACAGGCTGTTTGGAGTCATTGTTTAAATATGTGTCCAAGGGTAGTTTTATAACGTGATCATAAGGTAATTATCTTAAAATATTTCCTGAGGAATGCTGAGGAAATTTTGATAAGAGTCTTCAGAATGCTCTTAAGAACATGGAAATTTTGATAAGAGTCTTAAGAATGCTCTTAAGAGCATTCTTTCCATAACCTTATTTAACCACAGAATACTTAAGTTTGTCTAAGGGTTTGATAATTGCAAGGAAATAAGCAAAAGATAAGAGGGAGTTAGGACTTCTTGTTGTTGTTGTTAAGTGCCTTCGAGTTGATTCTGACCCACAGTGACCCTGTATAGAGTTTCCAAGGAGCAGCTGGTGAACTTGAACACTGACCTTGCAGTTCAAACAACTTTGCAGTCTGACACATTAGCCCACAGTGCCACACCAGGACCTAGTCAAATCATTCTCATACAAGTCAAGTAACTCAGTTTTGGAACCCTCACACATTCCCTCCTTTTGATCAAGGATATAATGAACCACGTTTGATCACTATGATATGAATGATTACTTCTACAAGGACTTGCAGTGATGACCCGTGATTCCTTAGATAGTTGTTTACTTAGATAAACCTTGAAGTAATGTTATGCATGAATTTTGTCAAAACTAGAGGGTTTAACAGCCACCAGTTTAAGGAGTTACTGAATGCTTTTGACTGAGTACGGTGGATCTTGTTTATTACTATGAAATGCAATGGCTGAGACACGGGAACATGATCATGAGGTTTTATGAACTGTGGGATGAAGTCAGGAAGTTCATGGAGATGAAGGGAAAATCTGCCAGGGAACTCAGTGATAGCAAGAGACTGTGTGATCTAGTATTCATGGTGGACATTATTACTTTGCAGGGTCCCAACCAGCTTCTTGGCTACCTGCTTTCAAACGTGGAATGAAAAGTCATTATAATATGTCTTGATGATTTTCTTTTGAGGTCTATTCTGTTTGGAGTTCATTTAACTCCTTGATTGGGTATATTCTGTCTTTTTCAATGTAAGGGAAGTTTTCTTTTAACACATCGTAGGCTATTTTTTTTCTCTCTTTTTTTCCTTGTTATATTTTCCTGTTCTGTAATTTCAATCACATGCAAGTTGTTCCCCTCGATAGTGTCCTACATAGCTATATCCTAGGTTTTCTTT
>NW_006408527.1:4529342-4530420 GCF_000296735.1 Chrysochloris asiatica | reverse complement strand
CAATTTTTCATTTATTTTTGTCAGTGTGTTCTTGCAGTGTTTTCCTGAAATCTTTTAAGGTTTATTCTGTGTACTCCTTGCTTTCCTCAAGTTTTCAATCTCTTAAAGGTACCTAAATATCATCAAGTAGTTCTGATACCATTTCCAGTATTATATTTTCGGGCTCAGTACTTTGGTCACTTGTTTGAGGTACTCTGACTTGTTTCTTTGTGTAAGCTGAAAATGTTTTATTTCTCTAAGATACTGTCATTTTGTTGTATTGTATGATGATTGTATGTTGGTGTGTTTTCAGGCACTCATCACCTGTCTCCTGATGGATGTTACAGAGAGAGGAATTGTGTATACAGTTCTCTGTTTGCTATTTTGTAACATAGTTCAGGGCAGGTTCACCCACCTCAAGAAGCAAGGGCTCACACCTGGTGCCTGACCCCATGCAGAACCAAAGCTGTGCAAGAGAGGGTATCATTGGCCACTGGGCTGATGAGGGCAGGTAGTGGACATGTCCCCAGCTACCAAGAGGGCATGGAACAAGGGAGAACCACACCCCACTTGCTGCCAAGCTTCAGCTATGTCCTGTGCCCATAGGCTGCTGTATCCACAGCTGCTTGTAAAATCTCAAGATGGTCACACTATCCATGACAGCTGACAGCCCACCCATTTTTCTTCTTTTTCTCTGCTAATCTTTAGCTTCCTCCTCCAGTCAGCACCCAATCCACCTATCTGTCCTATTGTTTGATGCTCAATGTTCCAGGATCACTATCTGTATCTGTTTCAGTTGGTCTCTCATGTCTTTGTCCAGAGAGTCTGTTCAGCGTGTCTGCCTACTCCACCATCTTGTGCCAGAATTCTGTTGAAAGTGTTGTTATTTTAACAGCAGGAAGCTCCATTCTTTGCTGTTTGACATTAAAGATTTGAAAAATTCTCATAAATTAACCTATCAAACTTTTAGCATGGTAAACACTTTGACAATATTAAATTCCCATTTTCATAAATTTTATAAACTTTATCTCTTAAAGTACAACCCTTTAAGTGGCAATAATGAACACACCCATCAGCAAATCCAAATATATACACTGTT
>NW_006408527.1:4527462-4528317 GCF_000296735.1 Chrysochloris asiatica | reverse complement strand
CTGTCAGCAATACTATAGAATACCAGGCAAAGCAGATCAAGGACAGAGTTTCAAAACTCAGAACCACAGAGATAGGAATATTTTGAAGGTTTGAAGGCTTATAAATTGTGGAATTTGAAGCTGAAGTAAAAAATCAAGTACTTTGGAATCTGCTGGGCTGGGCTCAGAGGCCCGGAGCTGACATCTTGGGCGAGACCAAACAGCAAGACCAAGAGGGGAACAAAAACACCATGAAAAAAGGCTGCAGGAACCTCGGAGCAAAGGTGTACAATACACTTTGTCTGTTTTGCTTGGTTCTGATTTTCTTTTCTTTTTTTGGTATCTGGTCATTGGCGTACTCACTGTTTGTACACCTCCATTCTGGTGACTAGATGGGGGGGGGCCTGAGCAAGTGGACACCCTCTACCCTAACCACTGGTGGGTTATTATGCTATGCATGAGCACAGATACTTAGCCCAAGAGCAGGCCCTGAACGTTTTTGGCTTGTTTGTCTTTTGTTATGTTTTTAATACGGGAAAGAGCAGGACAGGGCTGTAGAGAGGGAAAGAGAGTTTAAAAACAAAACAGGCAGAAAATACAATTAAAGCCTGAGGTATAGCATAACAACCAACACAGACATCTTGAAATCTCACAGGCAGCTTTGAAAGAAAGAAGCTGCAGAGAGGACATTAAAGTCATACTCATATTAGGCTACTTTTTTTTTCTTCTTTTTCTTCTCTCCCTCCTCTTCCTTTTCTGTGATTATAGACTGCTGTATTCAGTCTAGTTTTTGTTGTTGCTGGTGTATCTTTTGTTCTTTTTTCTCTGGTACTGTTTTGCTATTATATGCTCCCTCTTCTACCTTTGGAGGACTCT
>NW_006408527.1:4482945-4512687 GCF_000296735.1 Chrysochloris asiatica | reverse complement strand
TGTACCTGGACCAAGAGGCAGTTGTTCGAACAGAACATAGGAACACTGAATGGTTTAAAATTAAGAAAGGTGTGCAACAAGGTTGTATTCTTTCACCATAATTATTCAACCTGTATGCTGAGCAAATAATGTGAGAAACTGGGTTATATGAAGAAAAGTGTGGCATCAGGATTTGAGGGAGACTCATTAACAACCTGCAATATGCAGATAATACAACCTTGCTTGCTGAAAGGATTTAAACATTTACTGATGAAGATCAAAGAGCACAGCCTTCGGTATGGATTACATTGAGATGTAATCTCGGTATAATCCATACTGATGAATAGGCCAAGTGGCAGCATTGATAGATTCAAGTGTGGCAACAGTAATGAGGTTGGCCCAGGATCGGGCAGTATTTCTTTCTGCTGTGCATAAGGTCCCTATGAGTCAGTACCAACTCAATGGGACCTAACAACAATAACAACAATCTTTATTTATTCAATAAATACCAAAATTCTTGATATAATTTTATAAATGAGCCCATTAATTCTCGGATAGTCTTTATTGTTATTTAACTTCTAGGCTTGTCTTGGATTTCCAATGTGGTGCTGTAAGATAAGCACTGGACTGCTAACTGACAGGTCTATGGTTCAAACTCACCTTCAATGTATATTCATTTTCTCATTAAAGAAAGAGTTTATACATTATTTTGATTTGAAACATGAAGGTCAGTTTACTTCAGCAGAATCTAAAAGAAATCATCCTTTTTCCTTAAATAAATCACATTTCATATGATATCTAATTTCAGATACTTAGAAAAGTTTTCCTTTTAGTATTGGCATATTATAAAGCATAAAAATTTATGTTAAAATGAGTTCACTTTCACTAATTTCTGGAAATATTGAGAGCATTTAATTTATGTAAGTGCTTACATGTCATTAGACTGATTAGAATAAAGTGAGTTTTTTTTTTTAAGGAACATTATAGTTTTTAATAATACCATTTGTTATTGTTGTTGTTAAGTGCCATTGAGTTGGTTCTGACCCATAGCAACCCTGTATAGGGTTTCCAAGGGGCAGGTGGTGATCTTGAACCACTAACCTTGTAGTTCAAATGGCTTTGCGGTCTGGCACATTAACCCACACAGCCACACCAGGACTCCAAGTATACCATTTGGAGGTAGGAAAATACATTTTCACAACCTTGTCTTTGGCATGCTTTATAGGATATTTAAGAGAAGCAATTTAGTGATATAGGTCTCCTTTTTTTAAAGGGTGCCTGTTATACCAATCAAAATAAGTAATCTATCTTTGTTTATGGGGTTGCACTTTTCAAATAGACCAATTTATATACAGTTTTATCATAGTAGCTACTACAAGTCCAGATTATAAAATAGGCTCAAGAAGTAGATTTTCTTGAAAGATAAAAGAACTAAGAATCTAAGACAGCATCATGAAAAATAGCAGCTGCCAGCCATGCTCTCCATCCTCATACAAGACAGAAATGCATACAAAATAAGACAGAAAAACCACATAATTTCAACAGCCTGTGAGGCCAGCTCAAAAGCTCGGTTTTTACAACATAAAACAAATAGAGAACTTAGTTTTTTAAAATGTCCACAGAAATTCTTTGGTTAGACTGCCTTAGTTAGATGGGGAAAAACAAGTTTTAAATGAAATGTGTTAACTTGGCAGAGCCTCAGCTGGAGGGATATGAGACCTTTTTAAAACCCTGAGTACTAACCATATCCTCCAAAAGAAAAAGGAAGCTAAAGACAGCACAAGTGCAGACTCATTTTCGGTAAGTGAAAGGAAAAAGGCAGAAAAGGTGGAGACATTTTTGCTAAAGGAATCATTGACTTTTCTAATTATTTATATTATATTTAGCCTATAGTGTTTTTGTAGAAGGAGCTCTGGTAGCGTAGTGGTTACGAATCGGGCTGCGAACCTTAAGGTCAGCGGTTTGAAACTACCAGCTGCTCCGTGGGAGAAAGATGAGGCTTTCTACTCCCGTAAAGATTTACACCCTCGGAAACCCTGTACAGGGTCGCTATGGGTCGGAACCGACTCGATGGCACTTAACAACAACAACAACATAGTGTTTTTGTTTCCAACGATTGTCCAGAGGAAACAATCGTTGGAGAAGGATGTCATGCTGGGTAGGGTGGAGGGTCAGAGAAAAAGAGGAAGACCCCCAACAAGATGGATCAACCAGGTGGCATCATTGATGGACTCAAGTGTGGCAGCGGTAGGACATTGTTTCTGTTGTGCATGGGGTCGCTATGAATTGCTTTTGACTCGATGGCACCTGACAACAACAACATAGTGTTTTTGAACATGAACCCCAAACCAGCATACTGGTAAGGGAAAATCCATGTTCTTATATTAAGGATGTTATTAGCGGGTTGAAACTTTGCTCTGGTAGAGTCAAATGGAATTACTAGCAGGGAGTCTACTTCAGAGCTCATATTTTTTTGGCAGTTTAAAAGACTTTGAGATGCCTTTCTAACAACCTTATGAAACCTGATTTCATTCATTCTCATAGTCATAGATGAAAACCCTTCACAATGTTATGCATTTCCAAGTGCACCCAAGGGAAGAAAGTAATATGAGGAAAATCCTTCAGGTCTGTGTGAAGACAGATTTTAAAAGTTATTTCAGACAGAAGTTTATTGACAAATTTTGATGAAAAGAGAAGAAGTTCAGATGGAGCAGTGAGGATAGGGGCTGAGTTTTGACATTGCAATTCCTTATATTCTTTAGTTAATTTGGAAATAGTATCTTGCATGGAAGCCATTTTGTTCTCTTGGTGTCTTTTAAAGGTTTTCAAAAAGCTATCAAAGTTGGCATCCCATCGTATTTGTCAAATTTAGACGCCTTTCTTTTCTAACTGACAGCATAACTTAAAAAAAAAAAAAGCAAGACTCATTTATTTCGTTCAAAAGAATCTTTTATGCCCATTAATGTTTTAAACTGTTCTTAGTAAAATCATGCCATTGCTCTACAAACAGGCCGGTATAGGGCCCAAGACATTTGTTCATACGAGCAGCCAGTGTGCCTGAAGATAATTTTGCTGAGTCTTTAGAATTGGAATTCTCTATGTTACTAAAATACTGAATTGTGCATGCTCACAAACATGACAGTAAGCTAAAGAAAAATAGATGAGTTCAAACTTAATAGGGTGAGAGTTTGATCCTTCCAAATCTGTGCTTATTAGAATTGGGAGCCTTGCTGCCATAGCCAGGACAAATTTGATTTGGTAATGAATCCATTAAAATGCTTAGAGCTAGAATGAAAGCCTAAAAGGAAGCCAATCAACATAAGGAAGCAGAGCTCAATACTAGAGGCCTTTTTCCTGAGTTGACTCCTGGGAATCTGTGGAGACAGAAGGGCTTCAAAGGGCTTGTGCTTGGTACCAAAGCTTCAGGCTCTGGGGGCTGTCAGGGGAAATGTGCCTCAGATGCCACTAATCTAACACCAGAAAATGTCAATGAGTAAGTAAGAACGTGTGCTCTGTTAAAATAAAGGCAAAGACAAGATTCAAAATAGTTCAAACTGCGGATATGTCTGATCTCACAAAGTGAAATCAAACAAATTTAAAAAAAAAAAAGTGAAATAAAAATAGTGGAGTTAGTTACAGAGGCATATTTATGAGGTACAATCAAGAACTAAACATGCAACATTCTAACTGGAAGTTGCAAGGTCTAGGATGCCAGAGATAGGACAATTCAAATGAAGGCTTTATAATGATTGGTTAGAAACTCAAATGTGGGTTATCTGGGTTGGTTAGTTTAAATATGTGACTAAGTGGAGTTTACACAACTATGGGATAGTTCTACTCCATTACATAGGGTCACTATTAGTCAAGCTTGAATCCATGGCACAGAACACCAACAACAGTACTAGAACTCAGATTCCCTGATTCATTGGGAAGTATGAGATTTCTGTTTCATTTTGAGCTGTTTTAACCACTGGACCATGCTGAGCCACAGAGCAGGGTGAGCACATTTTAAAACAGAGGGCAAAGGGCAGTGCAGAATATGAGGAGATTCAGAACTATGTAAGAGTGAGAGGGAAAGTTTCAAAGAGGAGAGTTAAGTTGCTACCATAGTTTATGGACAGTCAATTTCAGAGATTACAAAACATGAGATGGTTTTACATTGACCTACTATTTCCTTGAGGAGCTATGGGGAAATCCACAGGACTATAAAATTTTCTAGAAGTGACCAGATTACTCTTTATCCCACCTCAATGCACCTTCTTAAATGTGAGGGTTTGGAATTGTGCTTTATTTCCCTCTTGTAACCACAAATGAGCTTCTCTACCTTTAGCACGACTCTGTTGGGTGCCTGGCTTCAGTGCATTCATCTGTCTGCTTCTCTATTACACCCTCCATTTGTGTCTGTGATGCTCCTTTGTAATAAGAGACCAAGAACTGTACCTACGCTTCCAAATGCAGCTTTGGTTATTGTGTCCTGATGTAAAAATAGCTTCCTTAGGCTTCAACTGGCCAAGCTCCTCTTATTTGTCATGTTTTTGTTACCATGAAAGGGCCAGGAGGAAGGAAGGTTTCCTGGAAGCCTGATTAGTCCCTGAAATTAGTCAGTTAGAATCCCAGGACAAGAGAGAAGTGGGCAGGCATGAGGTACATGCCCCTGCCTTTAGGCAAAGATTTCTTTCTTCTGAAATTACTGGAGCCCTCATTCCACAACTGGACCTGGTCCTCCTGGGATTAGTAACTGGGACCAAGCTTCGTATTAATCCCAAACCGTTCTCTCCGTCCATGGCTGACCATAGTCTGTACTTTTGGTTAGGGAAGTATAGAAAATGACATAGAATTTCTAGAGAGCAAAAAAAGTCTTAACACAGATGAATACTTGTTAATTCAGAACTTTCAAGTTTAAAAATTACATCCTACGGATATAATCAGACCAATGTACTAAGCTAAATACACAAGTGTGTTCACTAGACTATTACTTGTAATCATTATCAGAGATAAGATAAAACATCAGTAAACAACTGTTTTAATGATTCATGGTACAGTCAACAGTCTCACTTGCGTTAAATGTATGAGTAGATTCTGCTGTCAAGACATGAATGGAGCAAAGCTTTGGGGACCTTCATTTGTTGATGGAGTATGATACAAAATGAGAAGAAACAGCTGAAGAACAATTAATAATTGAAACATGGAAGGTATGAAGAATAAATCTAGGAAGGTTCCAAAGCACTTAACTGTGCTCATGGGGAAACTATACATAGACCAAGAGGCAGTCATTTGTGTAGAACAAGGGAATGCTCTATGGTTTACAATCAGAAATGGTGTGCAGAGTTGTATCCTTTCAACATATATTGTTCAATATATGTTGAACAAATGATAAACTGGATTATATAAAGAAGTCTGAGGCATCAGGATTCGAGGTAGGCTCATGAATAATCTGTGATATGCAGATGATATAACTGTGCTTACTGAAAACCAAGATGACTTGAAATACTGATGAAGATCAAAGACTTCAGTCTTTAGTATGAATTATAACTCATTGTCAAGAAAACAAAATCCTCACACCTGGATCATTAGACAACAACCTGATAAATGGAGACTAGATCTCTTTTTCCTGGATCCACTATCATCTCATAGAAGTAGCAGTCAAGAAATCCAACTTCATAAAAGTCTGCTGCCAAAGACCTCTTTAAAGCTTTCAAGAGCAAAGGTGTCATTGTGAAGACTAAGGTGTGCCTGATAAAGCCATGGTATTTTTAATTGCCTCTTATGCATCGGAAAGCAGGGCAATGAATAAGGAAGATCAGAGAAAAAATGATGCATTTAAATTATGGCATTGGTGAAGAATACTGAAAGTGTTATGGACTGCCAGAAGAATGTTTGTATGCAACCAGACACCTTGTGGATGCTGTTTCTTCTGCTTTTCATGGGATCCACATGAGTCAGACCGACTAGATGGCCCCTAACAATAACAACAACATTGATTAATAGGCACCCTCAGGGTGCAACTGTCAGGCACTCAGCTGCTAGCTGAGTGCCTACCTACCACCTCCACTGGACAAAGTTGTGGCAGTCTACTTCCATTAAACATTGTTGTAGTTATTGTTAAATGCCTTCAAATCAGTTCCGACTCATTGACCCTGTATAGAGTTTCTGAGAGCAGATGGTAGGTTTGAATCGCTGATCTAAGTGCCACACCTAGGAAGTCCTGTGGAAAAGTACTGCTCTGCCCTGTAGGCTCACTATGAGTTAGAATCAACTTGATGGCAGCCACTACACTGATTAATACTCCTACTTTAAGCATTAGACTAGGAGCTTCTTAAAAGTAGACAGTAATTTACTTTTTCATTCCTGGGTCCTAGCCCACTGTCAGACATAGTTGTTGTTGTTGTTAAGTGCCATCGAGTTGGGTTCCAATCCATAGCAACCCTGTAGAGGGTTTCTAAGGAGCAGCTGGTGAAGTTGAACCACAGGCCTCCTGGTTCAAGTGGACTTTGCAGTCCAGCGCATTAACCAATAGCACCACACCAGGACTCCGTCTGACATAGAATAGGTGCTTAATTCATGCTTGACATGTGATTAGCTTTTGAACCTCAAGTATTTATAATACCCACTGGCAAACCAATACCTTCTCTTCCATTTATCCATGACACTGTTGGTTGAGGGCATGGTAAAATGGTGGTTGGTTATATGCCGTGGGATCTATTCCCACTCATAGTGACCCTGTATAGGGTTTCCAGGGTTGTAAATCTTTACAGGAGTAGCAAGCCTCAGCTTTCTCCTGTGGAGTGGCTGGTAGTTTTGAACTGCTGGCCTTTTGGTTAGCAGCTCAGCTTGTACTCCATTATGAAGTTGCTGTGATATCAGACTGACCTGGGCCATAAACTGGTTCGGTCATATTTTAGCAATTTGATCCTCAATTTTCTTTTCTCTAATAAAGGGTTGATAATATTAAGAAATCTTGCAAGATTGTGAGGATGATAATTTGACAAGTTCCTTCTTTCAAACCCCTTCGTGTGGATTTCACCTTTGAAAACGATTTAGCCATTGACTAACATTAACTCCATTCATTGTAGCCATTCTGCATAACCCAAAGTTCAAGTAGCATTCTCTAAAATAATAACATTGCAGCATCTATGGCTTCTCAGAGTACTAACTCTGGGTGAAAACTGGGGACATGGAAAGAAAATGTGTTTAGCAAGAACTGGTGGATTATTAAGTAGCCTTATCTCGTTCAACATCTCTCTGTAAATAAGTCAAGGCTTACGGTAACCCTGTGAAAGCGCTGGAAATGTTCAAAGCCTTAAAATAGCAAAATGCTTTGAAGAAACTCATCTTCCTAATGGAAAAAAGAACAGACAAGAAAAATGACTGTCAGTTATTTATATAGCCCAGGCTTCAGCATGTGATGAAAGTGATCATTGTTGATTTATAATTCTCTAGCTTTGTGCACCATTTTCAAAGAGGCTAAAGTGTGGATTAAAGAAAGAGCTGGCTAGATGACCACTTACCATAGCCACTACTTCCTAGGGAGGCTGTAGACCTAAGCTTCTCCTCCCACTGTCCTCAATGCCTTCACCATGAAATAACCTCATTAGACATCATATAGACTTAGTCTCTGCTGATATCATTTAAGTCGATGGTTTCTCCAAGTGATCAGAAAGATCACATAAGAGTGTCTAGTAATGGAATATTTACAAGAGGCATCTATTGTTTGCTTTTACTACTATGTTACAGGCCAAAGAATAAAAATAGAGATTACATCTAGTTACTACAAACTGTCAGTGGACCATAGAGCAAGTTGACTGACAAAATTTTTCACTGTGTGGGTGGGCATGAGTGTGTTTGTGTGGGTCCCTGTGTGTGTGATTCCTTCCTTATTCAGGCTAGGTAGCCATGACGTTTCTGAAGCAGCTGGGAAAGACATTGAACTTCAAGATATATACAAAATATGTAGTATGCTGTGAAAAATGTAGGTGGCCAGGCCCAGTGATTAACATACTGAAATGTTAACCTCAACTAATTTTTAGATTAATAGGAGATATAAATGATTCTGCTAGTTTCCAAAGTAAACAGTTAATGGTAGAACTCTGTAGCTACTTTTTGCCCATCCTCTGTCGGTTTGTTGTACTGTGGTGGTTTTGCTATTGCTAACAGGCAGGAAGCTATGTCGTGAATAGTTTCACTACCAACAGGTTCACACCTGGCAGAGAGGTTACAGCAGCGCTTCCATATTAACACAGTCTAGAAAGAAAGGCTTGCTGATCTACTTGGGAAAATGAGCTAGTAAAAACTCTGTGGATCACAATGGAATACTGTCTGATCTAAATACGCAGTAGCTACAATAGAGTTCTTGTTATTGTTAAGTGCCATGGAGTTGGTTCCAATCCATAGTGGCCCTGTATAGGGTTTCCAAGGAGTGGCTGGTAAGCTTGAACTACCGACTTTGCAGTTCAAACTGACCTTGCAGTTTGACCTTGCATTAACCCACAGCACCACATAAGGACTCCACAATAGAGTAGAGCATAGCAAAAATTGTGATGCTGGAGCAAGACCAGGTAATGCTCCCTTATCTTATAAATCAGGACAACATGAGTCAGAGCAGAAGAGACGGCAACTAACAACAATAACAGAGCAGCTTTGTCCTGCACCTTGGCAGTGTGTCATTTCATTCACTGACTCTCCATTTTACCAAGCATGATGTCCTTTTCCAGGGATTTGGTCCTTCCTGATAATTTTATCCAAACTATGAGAGACAAAGTCTGGCCATCCTGGCTTCTAAGCAGCATTCTGGCAGTACTTCTCCCAACACAAATTTGTTTGTTCTTCTGGCAATCCATGGTACTTTCAGTATTCTCCTCCAGCATCATAACGCAAATGCATCATTTCTTCTAAGGTCTTCTTTATTCATTGTCCAACTTTCACATGTAGATGAGGTTATGGAAAATACCATGACAATAGAAACCTCATGGTTTTGAAGCTCTCTCATTCCTACTGCCTGTGGGGCTGGTTTCCCTATAGTTGAGAAGTCAGATGAACTCATATAAAAATAAAGTCTCTATGGATAAGGCCAGAGAGATGAAAGAGATACAAAGGTATCTAGAAATTTAACTGACTCTTATTTAAGACCTGTCATGATCTGCCCCCACCCCCAGTTCCTAGTGTTCATCATTGTTAAGTGCTGTTCAATCAGTTCTTACTCATAGTGACCTTGTATAGGGTTTCCAAGACTGTGAAGTTTTGCAGGAAAAGAAAGCCTCATCTTTCTACTGTAGAGCTGCTGGTGGGCTGAAATTGCTGAATCTTTTGGTCCACATTCCAGTGCTTATCCTTAGTACCATTGTACACTTTCTTCCCCAAGTGTAGGTAGAACCCTTGACTTGCTTCTAACCAACCAAATATAGCAAAGAATGTCACTTCTGTAATTAAGATGCAATACATAAGACTCCATTTCAGCAGACTGAAGCCAGAGACTCTTCTTGGGCTTGAAATAAAGGACCATGTTGACGAGGCCCATGTGGTAAAGACAGCGCGTGGCCTCTACTCAACAGCCCACAAAGAGCTAGGACTCTCAGTCCTATGTTGTAATTTAGTACTGTGGAGTTGGTTCTGACTCATCGTTGTCATCATTAAGTGCAGTCGAGTCGGTTCCGACCCACAGCGACCCTCTATAGGGTTTCTGAGAAGCAGCTGGTGAATTTGACCTTGTGGTCCAGTGCATTATCCCACAGCACCACACCAGGATTCCTCTCAGTCTTATATTGTTGTTAAGTGTCATTGAGTTGGTTCTGACTCATAGCAACCCTGTATAGGGTTTCCGAGTACTAGTAAGCTTGAACCGCCAACCTTGTGGTTCAAATAGACATTGTAGTCCAGCGCATTAACCCACAGCGTCACACTAGGAGTCCTCCCAGTCCTATAGCAACAAGAAAATTGATTCTGCCTCCAACCTAAATGAGCTGAGAAACCACGTCTTCCCCAGTGGAGCCTCCAGATCAGAACACAACTGACTGAACCCTTAATTGCAGCCTTGTAAGACCCTGACCAGATATTTCAGTGAAGTCCCACCTGTACTTCTGACTCACAGAAACTAAGATAATAAATATGTGCTGTTTTAAGTCATTAAGTTTAAGATAATTAATTATGCAGAAATGGAAAACTAATGCAAGATGTTTCAAACTTGTTGCTGTGCCTGTGAGAGTAGCCATGCAGAAAAGGTTAATGTCCCCACTATGCTGTGATGTGGGCTGTTCCTGGTACCCCTTGAGAAAGGTGGCACAACCAAGTGGACATTAAAAGCAACCTCTGGCCTTGATTCTACACATTCTGAATGACCTCCTGATTATGCCTTATACTTTAAGAAAAAAAAAAAAAATCACAGTTTGTGACTTTCTTGTTCACAGACTTTTTGTTGTTGTCAAGTGCAGTTGAGTTGGTTCCGACCCATAGTGACCCTGTATAGGGTTTCTGAGGAGAAGCCAGTGAGCTTGAACTGCTGACTTTATGGTTCAAATTGATCTTACAGTCCAGCACATTAACCCACAGTGCCACACCAGGACTCCGATTGTTCACAGACTAAGATTCTCAAAATAAGAGATCCAAAGGTATTAAAAACAGGTCATTTCTGACCAGATTTGTCCTCCTTGAACAGCAGTGACGAGCTAGCATTATGAGGTTAAATTCACTTTTAGCAAATTGTAAAGTCAGAAGCTAAAAGCACCCTTTAAAATGATTCTCCTCCTTTTTGTGTCCTTTCCTTTATTCTCTCCTTTCCTCTCTTCTTCTTTCATTTGTGCTCATTTCTCTTGTTCAAATGACATGGTAGAAGGATTAGAACATGCAGCACTGTACCAAGCAGGTGTAATGGATATGAGGACCCTGCTACCAGAAATTCAACTAGGACCTAAAATAGGATAATTGACCATTTTCACATTGCAGGCCAACCTCAGAGCTCCTTTGCTTGACTGTCCTGAACCCCATCTCGGTTTATCCATTTCTGAAGTGACTGAGGGAAACAGATCAAGGGCTGTAGAGAAGTCTAATATGCCCATCTATGCAAACAATAGCACATGGGAGTTGGTCCAGCTCTTTTCTAGCACCTTGTCACTATATACCTTAGACTGAATATCTCCAGGCAGTTAATTTGGTCTACAGTAACATATACAATCACTAGCTGCCCTGGGATGCTCTGGACATCAGGACTGTCTCTAATTGGAGAGGATCAGGGAAGCATTCTCCTAGTAAAACATCCAAAGAGATTTTACTTTCACATAAGAATTCACCTGACTTATCAACTATAAGATAGTTGGTGTCAAAGGTAATAGAAATGGGAAAGCTTCAAAACTGAGACATTTGTATTGCTGATGTCAAAGTATAGAACAAAGCAGTTATGCTATTGTTGTTGTTAGTTTCCAGCTAGTCTACTCTGACTCATGTTGCCCTTATGTATAAGAGAATGAAACAGTGCCTGGTCTCGCTCCATCTTCACAAACCATAGCCCATTAAATATCTGTTGCCATCAAGTCAATTCTAATCAGTAGCAACCATATGACAAAATAGAACTGCCTCATAGAATTTCTGGGGCTATAATCTTTACAGAAGTAGGCTGCCACATATTTCTCTCACAGAACTGCTTGATAGCTGGAACCTAAGATCTTTTGGTTAGCAGCTAAGTACTTAATTACTATGCAGCCATGGATCCTTATAGTAGCTATATTGTTGTTGTTAAGTGCCATTGAATTATTTCCTACTCATAGCAATTCTGTATAGGGTTTTGGAGGAGGCGCTGGTGAGTTTGAATTGCTAACAATACAGTTCAAATTGTTATTGCAATGTAGTGCTTACCCTACAACATCACACCAGGAATCCATAAAGTAGCTATGTTGTTGTTGTTAAGTGCCTTCGAGTCAATTCTGACTCGGCCCTGTATAGGGTTTCCTAAGAATGACTGATGAGTTTGAACTGTTGACCTTGTGGTTTAAACTGACCTTATAGTCCAGTACTTTATCCCACAGCACCACACCAGGACTCCAGAGTAGTTATGTTGTTGTTGTTTAGTGCCATTGAGTCAGTCCCGACCCATAGCAACCCTGTATAGGTTTTCCGAGGAGCAGCTGGTGAGCTTGAATCACCAATCTTTCAGTTCAAACAGCTTTGCAGTCTGGCACATTAACCCACAGTGCCACACCAGGACTCCAAAGTAGCTACCGAGTTCTAATATTAATTATTAACTTTAAAGCCAGCAGATCTATTTATATCAATCAAAAAGTAAGTCTGGTGGCACAGTGGGTTAGGCATCTGACCAGCAGGTCAGCAGTTCAAACCCACCAGCCACTCTGTGGGATTGGGGGGGGTGGCGGGGAAGATGAGGTTTCCTGTTCCCATAAAGACTTATAGTCTCGAAAACCTACTCTGTCCTACTGGATCACTGTGAGTAGAAACTGACTTGACAGCAGTGGGGTTTTGTTTAAGCCACCTAAAATTTATTTTGTAAAGAATTTTAAAATTGTTTTTATTGTATTTTGTAAAATTTGTAAATACATCCAGAAAAAATGGCAAATATATTGCCTCTAAAAATGAGGAAAAATGATACAAGAAAAGGAATGATCAGAGCACAAGTTAGGCTCTGTGGCTCCAGCCTGTGAAAACAGAATCTTATATAATGTTCCGTAAGTACAAAAGTGATCATCCTTTGCTATATTCCATTGGTTAAATAGCAAATTGCAGTCTCCCCCTGTATTCAGGGGAAGAAACTGCACAATGGCATAAGCACCAGAAGGTGGGGGTCATTGGAGGTCACCTAAAGGTCTGTCTACCACCATTCTGTAGCCTCTTTCACCTTCCTCACCCCTCTGACCTTACTGGATTCTCTCCCAGACAAGTTGAATTACGGTTCCATAATGATCTTTCGTGCTGTGGATTAACACACTGAATTGCAAAAGTTGGTTTCAACCATAAGGTCAAACCACCAGGTGCTCCTTGGAAACCCTATACAGGGTCGCTATGGGTCAGAACCGACTCCACAGCACTTAACAACATAATAATGATCGTTGAGTCCTGCCGTGGTACTGTAGAATAAGCACTGGACTGCAAACCTCATGGTCAGCATTTCAAACCTACCAGTCACTCCTTGGGAACCTTATAGAGGCTCATTATCAGTTGGTACCAACTTGATGGCACTTAACAAGGCCAACAACAACGATCTTTAGTGGGTATAGTGGTGGTTCCCAGCCAATGCACTTCATCTGCAACCAACTATGGTGCTGAATAGGTTTCGGCAGAACTTCCAGACTAAGGCAGACTCAAAAGAAAGGCTTTCCAGCCAATGAACACTCTATGGAGCTCAATGGTCTGATCTGTAATGCATCATGATGATGCAGGACTTTGCTGTGTTCATTCCGTCGTGTGTGGGGTTGCCGTGAGTCAGCGGGAGACTTTATGACAATGATTGTCAGTAGGGTGACTAACCCTACTTCAGTTTTAAACTGAGAATCCTACATTCCAGGTAACCATTTATTCCCAGGCAAACTTGGATGATTGATCTCTCTAAGCACACGATGTTGTTGTTGTTAAGTGCCATCGAGTTGGTTCTGATTCATAGTGACTCTGTATAGGGTTTCTGAGAAGTGGCTGGTGAGCTTGAACTGCCAACCTTATAGTTCAAACCCACGTTGCAGTCCAGCGCATTATCCTATAGCCCCACATCAGGACTCCAAGCACACCGTGGTGGTGGTGCTGGTGGTGGTGGTGTGGTATGGGTTTTGTATAGGGAGGGTTTCTGTGGCTGTAAATCTTTACAGGAGCAGAAAGCCTCATCTTTCTCCCATGGAACAGCTGGTAGTTTCAAACTGCTGACCTTGAGGTTAGCAGCCCGATTCATAACCACTACTCTACCAGAGCTCATTAGGAGTTCTTTAATACTCTTTTACCAATACCAGGGGTGATACTGAATACTGGTGTGGTACTGTGGATTAATGTCCTAGACTGCATAGTTAGTTTGAACCACAAGGTCAGTGGTTCAAGTTCACCAGCCTCTTCTTGGAAACCTTATGCAGGGTCACTATGGGTCAGAATCAACTCAATGGCACTTAACAACAACATCAACAATATTAGGGCCAACAGAGGAGTCAACAAGTTTTCTAAAAGTGGTCAAACTGTCCCCAAAGAAATCCTCTGACTCAATAAGCCTCTGAGGCTTACTGAGTCAAAGGAGTTAGTAAGGAGATGCTGATTGGGTAAGGAGTTAATAAGGAGATGCTGATTGTCTATCATTCCAAGCAAATCAGTTCCTGATTTGTTTGCTTGTGCTGGATTCATGTAATTTGCTGCCTGTAGTGAGGTTTCCATGGTTTACCACTCTTACTTGTGAAAAACCAAGATTCACAAAGACTTTAGAGAATCCACTCCCTTGACTTGTAAGCCAAGTTTGATACACCACCATGCAGACGAATTAAACATTTATTGATCATCTATTGTGTGTTGAGATTTTGACTTGGTGATGGGTCAGTTGAAGGAAGATTTTTTTATTTAAGGGAAGATTAAATCCTTCCTACATTCTGCCTGTAACTGATTAGAACACCTAAAATGGGACTACAATGTGCCCAGTGAAGGAGGCTTCCTGCGGAGCCTATGAATTACATAAGACTATAGGTGGAAGCCTGAACCACATCTAGATTTTCTGAGATGGGAAATTTACACATGAAAGGATGAGCAGACCAACCTGGAGCAGCTAGAAGAACAGAAGATGCTTATTGAAAGAAAGACCTGCAGGAAAAATACAAAACAATAGAGGCAGACTGACTGTTACTACAAGAACAAGCAAGTTGTTTGCCCAGGAGACATCAAGGTAAATGTTCGGGTCCCCTCAGTGCAAACCCCCTTCCAAGACTAAGACTCAATGGGAATACACACTCTGATTGGTGACCACACTTGTCACTGATAAGGTGAAGCAAGGGAAAAACAGCAATAAAGCGGCAAGCTAAGCCCTACAATGTTCAACAGATTCCTGTGAACCCAGGTGGAGACCTGCTTGGCCGGTAGTGTGGGAAGACCTGGGGACTCTTGGGCCAGAGTCAGTGACAGCCATAGAGGACTAGAATGGAGAGAGTGAAGCATCCAGCTGATAAGAAGAGAGTGCATATGCACAAGAACACCCGTATGTGTCAATAATACCTGCTTGACCTGGCTTTAATGACTGGATGATCAGAGCTCAACCAGAAGAAGATAGAAGAGGAAAAGAAAAGAGTAATCTGATACAATTTGATGAACTTTACCTACACCTATGGATGCAGTAGCTCAAAAGAGGAAATAAATCTTTACAGCAAGGATCATTCCCACCCCCTCCACACACAGAATAGACAGGGATGGGCAACTTGGACATTGGCTAGCCAAAATGTGGGGGCTACAAAGGCAAGAAGTAACTGGCTTACAAGCTTTCAAGAAGGAACCTAGCTTCAGAGGGCATGAAGGAAGGTAGAATCTCCACTGAGTAGTATACAATCTGTCTAGGCGGGACTGATAAAATGTAATGCAGGTGGGTCTATTGTGGTACAATAGTGAATAATTGTTATCAGGACTGCTTGTGAGGGTTGGAAATGTAAAGGCAGATGTTTTATAGCAAGGAGGGGTGAGTGATTAACTTTTCAGTCTAGGAGCAGAGGTCCCTGGGACCATCAATGGAGAAGAGTGGAGTGCGGGACCCTACACAGAGAAGCAGTGACGCCAGAGACGGAGGCTGAGATGATGATGTGGAGAGATGGAGCAGCTGGGTACTTTAGACACAGAGAGGGAGAGGGGCTGTGTGCTGATGACCGGGGTGCAGGCTTGTAGTATATACCCTTTGGTTGATTGATGATGCATGGAGGGGATTGTAACCATGGCAATGAAACGATATACGATAGAATGAATGTAAAACTAATGTTCTCCCATGTAAACTATCACATAATTCACAATAAAACATTAAAAAAAAAATCCTTCCTACACATAGGGATTAAATCACAAAGGGGATGAAGTGCTAGACTGCGACTGAAATATACTCAGATGGTCAGCTTTCTCTCAATTGACTCTTAAGTAGTGAAAATGTTGTGAAACAGGTCAATTTACCGTGGAGTTAACATGTTATTTCAATAACTTGGGGACTAGTGTGAATCACCAAGGTGATTCTATTATATAAATTATGTTCATGACTGGACCTTTTCAGTATAGAACATAAGCCAGTGAAGACTAACCTATTGGGAGTAGCATTCATAAGCACTGGGGAGAGGCAAGGTTATTCAACTCCTGAAAAGTACAAGGCAAGGTTAATGTGGGCAAGCAGAATGGTTGTTTCAGATTGCATTAGGGAAGGTGGTCTAATTTACTAATCAGCACAATGCTGCCTGTTGCAGCCAGCCCCTGTCCTATAAACCTATCAAATCAAGTAGCAACTTTATACCTACAGGCAAAAAAAAAAAGGTCCTGGGCAATAACCTATTTCCCCACCTGCCCAGCCATGCAGATTTCTATCATTTGATACCTTACAGTCTAGGTTGGCTGATAATTGACCTCATGTCTTGGAATGCTAATCTCAGAGCAGTTTGATTTGCTTTAGCACCATTTCCTCATTAACCCCAAACCCAGCCTGGGGTATTTTAACTAGGGTGTGAAGGTACTTGTCCAAGACTACTACTCACTGGAAGAACTTGGCACTAGGACTTCACTTCCCCTATATCCTAGACAATGATGCTTGAACTAAGCAGCCGCAGTAGTCAGAACAGTTCTGGAAGCTCAGTTACCAGCTTATGTTCATGTATAAAAGACATGAGGCAGCAGACCTGAGAGAGTGGCAGCAGAGGTTGGAGAATGCTGTGCTCACTTTTATAAACCTTCATGGCAATGCCTGTTTGTGGAAAACATAGTCTCTTCTTTTATCATCCTTTCCCAATGAATGTTTCATAGATTGTTTCTAAGTGTTATATAATAAAGAAGTTCATAGGATAAATCAGTTTAGCTGATGCTAGGTTGAACGACACTCAATGGAATGAGTTCCTTTTAGGAATTTTTACCGCCATGGAAATCCTATACAGGGTCGCTGTGGGTCGGCATAGACTCCAAGGCACTTTACAACAACAACAAATGTAATGTAATGATTCTTAATACTGATTCTACTTTGCAACCACTTGCAGAGTTGTTTGTTTCTTGTGAAATTGACATTATTTTTATAAAATAAAATTTCTTTTTAAATGGCTTAAGACTTGTTCTTGTTGTTGTTAAGTGCTGTCGAGTTGATTCCAACACATAGCGACCCTGAGTAGAGTTTCCAAGAAGCAGCTGGTGAGCTTTAACCACTGGCCTTGCAGTTCTAATGGCTTTGCAGTCTGACACATTAGCCCACAGAGCCACACCAGGACTCCTAAGACTTGTTAGAATTTGCAAAAATAGCACGGAGTCCCATGTTTCCTTTACTTAGTTTCCCCTAATGAAAATAAAACCATTGAAAATTGATGTTGGTACAAACAATACTAACTACTTAGATATATACTTGTAACAGTTTAGGGTTTTGTGTCAACTTGACTGGGTTAGTTTTGTAGTTGAGATGTGCTTATTCCCATGCTGATGAAATCTAATGCAGACATAGTTAACTCTATGATGAGTGGCTGTGAGCAGCCAATCAGTTGAAAAGATGTTTCCTTGGAGGTGTGGTCTGTTCCCATTATAAAGGGCTCCCAGGAAAGCTTGCTCCTTACACTGGACCTGGGATTCTACAATTGTGAGCCATTTTCTTGACATAAGCTTCTCTTTATATACACACATATATAAGTTTCATTCGTTCGCCTTCTCTAGAAAACCCAGCCTAAGACAATACCTTATTCAGAGTCCATCATTTGTATATGCACTTTTTTTTTTTGCATGTGTGGGTAGTTCTATGAAGGAGACCTGGTGTGGAACTGTAAGATAAGACCTTGAATGCTAACTACAAGGTCAGTGATTCAAACCTGCCAGTTTCTCTTCTGAAACCCTGTAAAGAGTCACTATGAGTCAGAACTAACGCAAAGGCATGTAATAATGACAACAAAAGTACGTCTATGATGGTCCCTGATGATGCACATGGTTTCTGATCAACTACTAATCAAAAGGTGGAAGAAAGGCATGGCAATCTTCTTTCCTGAAGAGTATAACCAAGAAAACCCTATGGAACAGTTCTACTCTGTAACATAGGAGATGGCATGGGTTAGAATCAAAGGATGGCATGGATATAGTTCTTTGAAATTTTATCTTTATAGAATTGAGCAGCTCACACTACAGTCAGGTTATAGAACGGCTTCATCATCACAAAGGAGCTCCTTCATCTTACTTTATGATAGTCACACCCTTACTCCAATGCTCAATTCTGGAAACACAAGTCTGTTCTCCATTGTTATTACTGTGATATAAATGAAATCAGACAGTATGCAGCAGTATTAACATTGGCATTAAAAAATTTTTTTTTGAATTTTAACTGAACATTATGTCCTTGAGATCCATCTAAGATGCTGCACGGATCAATTTAGTCCTTTTGGTTAATGAATACTATTCCACTTTGTGTGTGTGTGTGTATATATATATAATATGTTGTTGTTGTCAGGTAATGTCCAGTCAGTTGCTACTCATGACAACCTCATGCACAATAGAACAAAACACTGCCTGGTCCTGCACCATCCTCACAGTTGTTACATTGGGGCTCATCAGTGCGGCCACTGTATCAATCTCTCTCACTAGGGGTCTTCTTTTTTGCTGTCTTTATGTTTTATCAAGCATGATGTATGTATGTATAGCTAGATAGATAAATACTTAGAAAAATGGATAGACTCTTGGTGTGGTACTGTAGGATCTGCACTGGACTGCAAACTACAAGGTCAGAAGTTTAAAACTACCAACTGCTCCTTGGAAACACTATAGAGGGTCAGTGTGGCACTGTGGGTTATTGCGCCAGACTGCAAAGCCGTTTGAACTACAAGGATGGCAGTTCAAGCTCACCACCTGCTCCTCAGAAACCCTATCCAGGGTTGCTATGGGTCAGAACCGACTCGATGGCACTTAACAACAACAACAACAACATGAGTCAGTACCAATTCGATGGCACCTAAAAACAAAAACAATATATAATTGTTGTTGTTGTTGTTAAGTGCCATCAAATCAGTTCCAACTCATACAGACCCTATGCACAACAGAACAAAATACTGCCCGGTCCTACGCCAACCTTACAATCATTGCTACATTTGATCCCATTGATGCTGCCACTGTGCCAATCCATCTCGTTGGGAGTCTTCCTCTTTTTCTCCAACCCTCCATTTTACCGAACATGATATCCTTCTCCAGTGACTATCCCTCCTGATAATATGTCCGAGATATGAGAGGCAAAGATGGGCCATTTGGTTTCCAAGGAGCATTCTGCTATACTTCTTCCAGTGCAGATTGGCTTGTTCTTTTGGCAGACATGGTACTTTTAATATTGTCCTCCAACACCATAACTCAAATACATCAATTTTTCTATGGTCTTCCTTTTTCACTGTCCAACTTTCACACGCATTGTGTGCCATTAGTAAATGAAGTTCCAAAAGCTTTATTCCATTCATGTCATCAAGGCCAACTCTACTTTGAGGAGGCAGCTCTTCACCAGGCATATTTTGAGTGCCTTCCAACCTGAGGGGCTCATTTTCCTGCACTATATCTGACACTATTCTGGTGTTCTTCATCCTGTTTCAATATTCAATAATATGATGTTGACAGTATAGTACTGCTATTCATAAGTTTTTCAGTGACTAAATATTTGGAAATAGCCCATCTCTCCTTCTTCCTAGTCTGTCTTCACCTGGAAGCTCATCAGAAACCTGTCCACTGTGGGTGACCCTGCTGGTATTTAAAATACCTGTGGCAAAGCTTCCAGAATCACAGCAGCACACAAGCTACTACTGACAAATTGATAGACAAATCGGTTCAAAAAACTGCCTCTTGGTCTATGTACAGGTTCCTTATTAGCACAGTAAGTTTTCCAGAATACTCATTCTCTACAATGTTGTCCATAGCTTCTCATGATCCACACAATCAAAAGTCTTTGAGTAGTCAGTAAAAATCTTTTTGATGTCAGCATCCATCTGATGTCAGCAATGATGGCCTGCATTTGCTATGAGTCAGAACCAGCTCAACTTAACAACAACAAGGTGTCTGTGGTTCACCAAAGGGACTGGTCAGTTTTGCTGTCCAACTAGGCTTAAAAAGAACCAGTTGAGGGACTGTCACTACCAGCAAGAAGAAGAGCCAGGAGCAGACCATCATATCCTTTGTATCTAGGGTCCCTATGTTGAGAACCTCCTAGACACAAGGAGATAGATAGAATTATAAACTGGAGGTGGTGTGAGAAAGTGAGAAGTGATGGGAAACACAGCAAAGTCCAGAGGCACAGAAACAGCAGCAGCAGAACCTTGAAACCAACCCAAGGAGTGAGGCAGCTACAGTAAGCTGACTGACCCACGGAAGGAGAATGCTGCCCACATTTGGGCAGGAGGTTTGCTGGTGGAGTGCGTGCCTCTGGACACTTACCAGCAGAACTAAAAGGTCTTTGTACTACTTGCCTATGCAGGACAAAGGCCAGGCCTGAGCTGTAGCTGAGAACCAGTGCCAAGGCTAGTGAGGCTAAACTGCTTGAAGACACTGAGGGGAAGCAACTGAAAGGTTGGAAGCTATCCTGATTGACAAGTTTTGTCTTCGTTCTCATGAACTGCTCTTGTGACTTCTAAGTTGATCTTGGTCCTGAATGAAAATTGAATCCTGGTCAATCCTGGTCTGAATGGAAATTTCCCAGGAAGTAAACTGTAATTTCCCTAATAAACTCCTTAATTATGAGTCTGGTCTGTGAGTTCTGTGTGGCCATTGTAATGAATTACCTAAGTCAGCAGAGAAATAGACAGTGTCATGTGAGAGGTGGTTGGTATCAGAGCTGGTGAAAAGATTGGAGAGTAGAGATTTGACTAAACTTTACCTCATGGAAACTAGCTTTGGACTGAGACTGATCTTGATCGTCTCTCCTTCTGAAGTTGGATGAAGTCTGGCACCACCATTTTTATATGGTCTCTTAAAAATTAGAAAAAGATAGTACAAAAAAGGGATGATGAGAAAGCAAGTCAAAGATACTAGAAATTTAAAATAATGATAGATAAAATAAGTCTCTGTAGAAGACTGAAGAAATAATATTAAAGATATTTCTCAGATAGTTTTTTTCTTAATTAAATGGGAAAAAACCCCACAAAGAAAATATAAGAGATATCTAGCATTAATCTGGAGTCCTGATATGGTGATGCATGACAAGCACTGGGCTGTTAACTACAAATTTAATTCAAGATTGGCAGCTTAAACCTACTAGCTGCTTCCTTAGAAATACTATATAGGGGTTGCTATGAGTTGGAACTGACTCAGAAGCACTTAACAAACAGTAACAAGCATTAATTCAGGAGGTCCAATAACTGATCAATAGTTGTCAGAGTAGAGAATAGTAAAAATAGAAGTAAGATTTATCAAAGGCTTAATACAAAAGAATTCCCAGTTTCTTCAAATGGAAATGGACACCAAATGCCAGCCATGATGAATAAAAAGAGCCTCAACCAGATACAATAAGTTACATGTCAGAAGAATAAGAATAAATAAAAGATACTTAAGGCCATCAGGAAAAAAGGACAAACGTATGAATCATATTGGTATCATATCTCTTATCAGGAATACTGGATTACAGAAAACAATGGATTAATTCTTTTAAAAATCAGAGGCAAATCTATGAACCTAGATTTCAATGTTCAACCAAATTATTAGGGTGGTGTTGTTAGGTGCCATTAAGTCAATTCTGACTTGTAGAGACCCTATGCATAACAGAATGAAACACTGACTCTTCCTGTGCCATCCTCATAATCGTTATGCTTCAGCCCATTGCTGCTGCCACTGTGCCAGTCCATCTTGTTGGGGGGTCTCCCTCTGTATGGCTGATCCTCCACTTTATCAAGAATGATGTCCTTCTCCAAGAACTGGTACCTCTTGATAATATGTCCAAAGTATGAAAGAAAAACTCTTGCCATACTGACTTCTAAAGAGTATTCTGGCTATGTGTTTTTCTAGCACTCCATGACACTTATAATAAGCTTCTCCAACACCATAACGCAAATGTATCAATTCTTCTACGGTCTTCCTTATTCACTGTCCAACTTTTACATGCATACGAGGCTATAGAAAATATTATGGCTTGGGTCAAACATACCTTAGTCCTCAAACTGACATCTTTGCCCTTGAACACTTTAAAGAGGTCTTGTGCAGGAGATTTGCCTAGTGCAATACATCATTTTTTGTTTTTATTTTTTTACCACTGTTTTCATGAATGTTGATAGTAGATCCAAGCAAAATGAAGCCTTTTACAACTTCAATCTTTTTTTTTTTTTTTCTATTTATCATGATGCTATTTATTGTTTCAGTGGTGAGAATTTTTGTTTTGGTTTCATTGAGGTGCAACCCATTTTAGGTAAGTTCTAAATAAAAATAGAGACACTTTCAGGTGCGGTGCTGTAGGATAAGCACTGGATTGTTAGCCACAGGTTGTTAGTTCAAACCCACCAGCCACTTCTTGGAAATCATATATAGGGTTGCTATGAATCCGAACTGACTCAACAGCACTTAATGACAACACAACAAAGATTCAAAAGAATACCCTTTGTACACTTTTAGGGATGTCTCTTAACATATGCTAGTAAATGTTAAGTGCTGTCGAGTCAGTACCAATTCATAGCAACCCTGTATAGGGTTTCTGACGAGTGGCTAGCAGTCCAGTGTTTATCCTACAGTGCTATAATAGGACTAGAAGAAGAATATATGCAAACCAAGAAAACAATGTATCCTACCTGTGAACAATAGCTCTTCATAGACCCAGAGAGCACCAGTCCATGGAAGAGCACTATCAAGGACAACAAGATGTGAATATCTAGAAATAAGAGTGATTTATAACATACATGGAGTCCCAGTGTGGCTCTGTAGGTTAATGTGCTGGACTGCAAAGTCGATTTGAACTGCAAAGTTGGTGGTTCAAATGCACCATCAGTTCCTTTGAAATCTATACAGGGTCACTATGGGTCAGAACCGACTCAACAACACACAACAACAATAATGTACACAGACCAAGAGGCAACTGTTCCATCTGAACAAGGGGATATTGAATGGTTTTAATTCAGGAAAGGTGTGCACCAAGGTTGTATCCTTTCACCATATTTATTAAATCAGAGTGCTGAGCAAATAATCTGAGAAGCTGGATTATATAAAGAAAAATGTGGCATCAGGCTTGGAGGAAGTCTCACTTACAACCTGAGATATCCAGATGACACAATCTTTCTTTCTGGAAGCAAAGAATACTTAAAATACTTACTGATGAAGATCACAGACTATAACTTTCATTAGGGAAGGAAACAAAGATTCTCACCAATGGACTAAGAAACAACTTATTTTTTTAAAAGTTTTTTTGTGAATTGAGTGATAGTTTATATGGGGGAATATCAGATTTATATTCATCGTTTCATTGCAATGATTACAGTCGGCTCTGTGCATTATCATTCAACAATATTTGCTTCTATTCCCTCTGCTTTTTTTGTTTTTGTCTTTTTTGTTTTTTTTATGTACACAAAAACACTCAGGAATATATAATCAGTTAAACAACCAAAGGACACATTCTGAAAGCCTGCCTCCTGGCCACCAGCACCTGCCTGCTAGCACACAGCCTTTCTCTTTTCATGGGTCTAGCATCCTCAGCTGTTCTGTTTCTCCTTGCTCTCATCTCTAGTGTCACTGTTTCTCTGGATAGGTTCCCACATTCTGCTCATGCTCTTCTCCCTTGATGATCCTAGGGTCCTCTGTTCCTGGACTGTAAGATTAACTACTACCCTCTTTTTGTTACAAGAGTTTTACCTTGATAAATGGAGAAAATATCGAAATTAGTCAAATACTTCACTTTGATTGGATCCACTATCAACACTCATGGAAGCAGCTGTCAAGAAATCAAACATATTGTGTTGAGTAAATGTGCTGCACAAGATTCCCAGAAGAACAAATAAATGTGTTAGAAGAAGTACAGTCAAAATGTTCCTTAGAAGCAAGGATAGCAGATTATGCCTCATGCACTTTGGCCATTTCAGGAGGGACCAATCCCTGGAGAAGGATATCATGCTTGGTAAAATAGAGGATCAGTGCAAAAACGGAAGACACTTAAAGAGATGGATTGATACAGTGGCAGTAACAGTGGGCTCAAACATAACAATAATTGTGAAGATGACCCAGGATCAGGCAGTGTTTCATTCTAACGTGTATAGGGTCACTCTGAGTTGCAACTGACTCAATGGCACTGAACAACACCGAAACTAGGTTATAGACAATGGTCAAGAGCTTAAAAAAACTAGAGGAAATTATTAAGAAGGCATATAGAAAAATAATCCACTCAAAACTATCTGTAAGGAGGGAGGTGGGGCTTGATGACAGCTAGGGTGGAGGTGCAGTGAAGTTCGCCACCAGCCATACCACAGAATACCAGGCAAAGCAGACCCAGGGCAGAGCTCCAAAACTCGGAACCACAGAGATAGGAATATTTTGAAGCTTTGAAGGCTTATAGATTCTGGAACTTGAAGCTGAAGTGGAAAACCGCATACTTTTGAATCTGCCAGGCTGGGCTTGGAGGCCCAGAGTTGACATTTTGGGCAAGACCAAGCGGGGTAACATAAACACCACAGAAAAATGCTGTGGAAAACTTGGAACAAAGGTCGACAATACATTTTGTCAATTTTGCATTGTTCCAATTTTTTTTTTTTTTTTTGGTATCTGGTCATTGGTGCGTCCACTGTTTGCCCACCTCCATTCTGGTGACTAGAGGGGAAGCCTGAGTGAGCGGACACCCCACACCCTCACCACTGGTGGGTTCGTCTGCCACGCATGTACACAGATACTCAGCCCAAGAGCAGGCCCTGACCATATTTTGCTTGTCTTTGGTTTTGTTTTTTAATACAGGAAAGAGCAGGACAGGGCTGTAGAGAAGGAAAAAGAGTTTAAAAACAAAACAGACTGAAAATTAATTTAAAGCTTGAGGTATAGCATAACAACCAACACTAGCATCTTAAAATCTCCCAGGCAGCTTTGAAAGCAAGAAGCTGAAGAGAGGACATTAAAGTCATACTCACATTAGGCTACAGATTTTTTTTTTTCCTTCTCTCCCTCCTCTCTGCTTTCTGTGATTATAGACTGCAGTATTCAGTCTAGTTTTTGTTGTTGCTGTTTTTTGTTTGTGCGTTTGTTTTTCTCTTGTTTTCCTTTTGCTGGTGCTGTTATGCTATTATATGCTCCCTCTTACATCTTTGGAGGACTCTTTCTCTCCATATATTACACAAGAAGAGTCAGCAACTGCTGCCATATAGCCAAGCTATAATCACACTGTTTAAAACACCAAAACTCAGCCAAGAACCAATACAAACTGCCATATACAAGGGAAACAGACAACACCTGTGAAAGCTACTCTGAGTTAAGCAATAAGAAGAGTGAAAAGGGACACCCACATCTAGACACATCTCCCTGGAAACAATCAGAAAACATAAAAATTATCAAAACACATACTCACTTAAGTATTAAGGCCACAGATACACACTAAACATGTCCAAGAAGCAAAAGCAGGTGACCATATCAGCACATGTCCAGAAACAAGAAAAAATGTCTGAGACAAAAGACCTAGAGGTAAACCTGGACTCCATTCAGGAAGGAGGGCAGGCCTTGGAAATGCTTGAGAAGTAATTCAGAAAAATGATTATAAAATGATACAAAACACTTTATAATGGAGTTGAGAAAAATACGGAAGAAGTCAGGAAAGTGCTGCAGGAACAAGCAAATTAGATAGATACAGCATTGTAAACAATCAAAACCTACAGAAAGAGGTCCAAATGACCAATAACAGAATATCAGAAATAGACAATACTCTGAAAAGGCAAAGGAGTAGAATAGATGGGATGGAAGGCAGAACCAGTGAACTAGAAGACAAATCTCTCAATACCACTAAGATAGAATAACTAATACAAAAAAGGAAAAAAAAAAATATGAAGAAGGGCTAAGATTCATGTTGGACAACATGACGAGGAATAACTTAAGAATTATCGGCATTCCAGAACAAGAAGATTCACACAAGTCCACAGAGGAAATAGTGAAAGAACTACTGGAAGAAAATTTCTTTAACATCCTGAAAAGTGAAAAGATAAACATTCAAGAAGCTCAATGAACCCCAGGAAGGATAGAACCCAAAAGATAATCACCAAGACATATCATAGTCAAGCTCTCAAAAATCAAAGATAAGGAGACACGTCTGAAAGCAGCCAGGGAAACAGAAGTGTCACATACAAAGGCAAGCAAGGCAGATTAAGCTCGGATGTCTCAGCAGAAACCATGCAAGCAGGAAGGCAATGGGGAGATATATATAAAACCCTGAAAGTAAAAAAAAAAAAAAACTACCAAACAAGAATCCTTTATCCAGAAAAGCTATCAATCAAATATGATGGTGTAATCAAAACAATCCAGGATAAACAGACACTAAGGGATTTTGCCAAAGCCAACCCTGCACTACAAAACATCCTAAAGGGAGTTCTGTGGACTGAGAACCAACAAGAACAGACAACAACCAGAGATTGACATACGTGGCAACACCTCCCAGAATTAAGTCGACAGAAGGAAGAGTCAAGAACAGAACAAAACTGTAAGAACAAACACAGAGAATCTGGGAGGTCAGTCTCTGACCAAAACAAGTTCAATGTAAAACAAGGTAAACACGTAGGAACAAAGATCCAGATGGTGAGAAGGTCAGGTTGATTACAGGATAAAATAGACTGCACTAAATGGAGAGAAAAGTTAATGTACTATAAGCTAACCTCAAAGAAAGTTAACACTTCACAACATACCAAGAAAGTGAAAATCCAAGAAGAATATGAAAACATTAAAACTATGAGGAAACTTGCAAGAAAGAACACAAAATGCATGAACTCAACAAAGAAAGACACACAGAACAAAGAAAGCAGCAACACCACAAAAAAAAACAAACATAATGGCAGCAATTAATCAATACCTATCAATCATTACACTGAATGTAAATGGATTAAATGCAACTGTTAAGATATGGAGGGTGGCAGAATGAACAAGAAAATAAGATCCTTCAATATGCTGTCTGCAAAAGACACATCTCACACACAGAGACAAAAACAGATTAAAAGTCAAAGGATGGGAAAAAATATATGAAGCTAATTGCAATAAAAAATGAATGGGAGTGGCAGTACTAATCTCTGATAAAATTTAAGGCAAAAAAACAGCATAATAAATAAAGATGGGCATTATATCATGATTAAAAAGACAATTGAACAAGAAGAAATAACAAATAAATATCTATGCGCCCAATGAAAGAGCACCAAAATATCTAAAGCAAATTCTAATAGATTTGAAGAAAGAAATAGATGAATCTACAATAATAGTGGGTGATTTTAACACACCACTTTCAAAAATGGTTAGAACAACCAGAAAGAAACTTGACAAAGACACAGAAGACCTAAAAAACACAATCAGCCATAGATGTGTACAGAGCAGTCAACCCAATATTTGTACAATACACATTCTTTTCCAGTGCACATGGAACGTTCTCCAGAATAGACCATGTTTTAGGCCACAAAACAAATCTCCATAAATTTACATATATCAAAATACTACATAGCATCTTCTTAGAACACAATACTATTAAATTAGAAATCAACAATAGGAAGACCAAGGAAATCAAGTCAAATACATGGAAACCAAATAACACCCTGCTGAAAAGCGACTGGGTAGTAAAAGAAATTATACATGAATTCACAAAGTTCTTAGAAACAAATGAGAATGAAAACACAACATACCAAAATCTTTGGTACACGGCGAAAGCAGTGTTGAGAGGACAATTTATTGCAATAAACGCAGACATCCAAAAAGAAGAAGGAACCAAAATTGAAACATTAACACAGCATCTACAACAATTAGAAACAGACCAACAGAGGGAACATACACCCACCAAAAGAAATAATAAAGATTACAGCAGAAATCAATGAGATAGAAAACAGAAAACTATAGAAACAATCAATAGGACAAGAAGCTGGCTCATTGAAAGGATTAACAAAACCGACAGACCAATGGCAAACCTAACAAAAGAAAAGGGGGTGAAGACACCAATAACACGCATTAGAAACCACATGGGCAATGTCACAACGGAACTGAAGGAGATCAAAAGAGTAATAACCGAATACTATGAGGAGTTGTACTCCAATAAATGTAAAAACTTAGAAGAGATGAATACATTTTTAGATAAACACAACCTATCTAAACTTACACAGAGTGAAGTAGAAAACCTGAACAGATTCATAACAAAACAAGAAATTGATCAGATCATCAAAAGACTCCCAACCAAAAAAAGTCCAGACCCAGATGACTTCACTGGAGAATTCTACCAAACATTCAGGGAAGAGCTGCCACCAAATCTCCTCAAATTATTCCAGAAGATAGAGAAGGACAGAAAACTTCCTAATACATGTCAAGAAGCAAGTGTAACCCTCATACCAAAACCAGGGAAGGACATCACTAAGAAAGAATATTATAAACCAATATCCCTCATGAACATAGATGCAAAAATTCTCAACAAAATCCTAGCCAACAGAATGCAACAAAACATAAAAAAGATAATACATCATGATCAAGTGGGATTCATATCAGGGCTGCAAGGATGGTTCAACATTAGAAAAATAACCATTATCCACCATATAAATAAGAAAAAACAAAAGAACCACATGATCAAATCAATTGATGCAGAAAAGGCATTTGACAAAATCCAACACCCATTCCTGATAAAAAAAAACACTCAACAAAATATTAATTGAAGGAAAATTCCTCAACATAATTAAGAGCATATATTCAAAACCAACAGCCCACATTACTCTCAATGGAGAGAAACTGAAAGCCTTCCCTCTGCAAACAGGAACCAGACAAGGATGTGCTTTGTCACCACTCCTATTCAATACTATGTTGGAAGTCTTAGCAAGAGCTATACGGCAAGACAGGGAAATTAAGGGCATCCAAATTGGCAAAGAGGAAGTAAAACTCTCCCTATTTGCAGATGATATGATCCTATATGTAGAAAACCCCAAAAGACTCAGTAAAAAAGCTACTAGACCTCATTTGAAGATTCAGTAAAGTGGCAGGATATAAGATTAACATACAAAAATCAATTGGATTTTCTATATCCAAAATGACAGTACTGAAAAGGAGATTAGGAAAGCAATATCATTTACAATAGCCACCCAAAGGATGAAATATCTTGGAATCAATGTAACCAGAGAAACAAAGGACTTATACAAAGAAAACTACAAAACACTTCCACAAGAAACCAAAAGAGACTTACAAAAATGGAAGAATATACCATGCTGCTGGATAAGAAGACTTAACAATTTGTGAAAATGTCAATACTGCCCAAAGCAATTTACACATATTATGCAATCCCAAACCAGATTCCAACAACATTTTTCAAAGAGATGGAAAAAACATTTACAAACTTTTATTTGTAAATGAAAGAGACCCAGGATAAGCAAAGCACTGCTTAAGAAGAAGAACAAGGTTGTAGGCATCTCATTCCCCGACTTCAAAATTTACTACATGGCTACAGTGGTCAAAACAGCTTGGTACTGGTATAATGAAAGA